>NW_028256827.1:0-3145 GCF_048593485.1 Apis florea | reverse complement strand
GCGGTTTAAATACTTCGAAATTTTGAAAAATCAAAAATACCCTTCCACTAATTTGAATATAGCGTCTGAACCGTCTCTCTCCGAAAAACCCGAATGAAATGATTCGAAAGAGGAGAGTTTCCCGCTTGAAATGAGCCAAAAAATCCCAAATACGCCTACTAGAAGACAAGATAAAGAGGTTTAAAGACTCCGAAATTTTAGAAAATCAAAAATACCCTTCGACTCTTTTGAATATAGCGTCTGAACCGTTTCTCTCCGAAATACCCGAATGAAAGGATTCGAAAGAGGAGAGTTTAGCGCCTGTAAGGAGCCAAAAAAATCCTAAATACGCCTACTAGAAGATAAGATACAGCGGTTTAAAATCTTCGAAATTTTTAAAATTCAAAAATACCCTTCCACTATTTTGAATATAGCGTCTGAACCGTTTCTCTCCGAAAAACCCGAATGAAATGATTTGAAAGTGGAGTGTTTCTCGCTTGAAATTAGCCCAAAAAATCCTAAATACGCCTACTAGAAAATAAGATACAGCGGTTTAAAAACTACGAAATTTTAAAAAATCAAAAATACCCTTCCACTAATTTGAATATAGCGTCTTAACCGTTTCTCTACGAAAAACCCGAATGAAATCAGTCGAAAGAGGAGAGTTTCGCGCATGAAATAAGCCAAAAAAATCCTAAATACGCCTACTAGAAGATAAGATACAGCGGTTTAAAAACGTCGAAGTTTTAAAATATCAAAAATATCCTTCCACTATTTTGAATATAGCGTCTGAACCGTTTCTCTCCGAAAAACCCGAATGAAATCATTCGAAAGAGGAGAGTTTCGCGCTTGAAATAAGCCAAAAAATCCTAAACACACCTACCAGAAGATAAGATACAGCAGTTTAAAGATTCCGAAATTTTAGAAAATCGAAAATACCCTTCCACTAATTTGAATATAGCGTCTGAACCGTTTCTCTCTGAAAAACCCGAATGAAATGTGTCGAAAGAGGAGAGTTTCTCGCTTGAAATGAGCCAAAAAAATCCTAAATACGCCTACTAGAAGATAAGATACAGCGGTTTAAAAACTTCGAAATTTTAAAAAATTAAAATACCGATCCACTAGTTTGAATATAGCGTCTGAACCGTCTCTCTCCGAAAAACCCGAATGAAATGATTCGAAAGAGGAGTGTTTCGCGCTGGTAAGGAGTCAAAAAAATCCTAAATACGCCTACTAGAAGATAAGATACAGCGGTTTAAATACTTCGAAATTTTGAAAAATCAAAAATACCCTTCCACTAATTTGAATATAGCGTCTTAACCGTCTCTCTCCGAAAAACCCGAATGAAATGATTCGAAAGAGGAGTGTTTCGCGCTTGTAAGGAGTCAAAAAATCCTAAATACGCCTACTAAAAGATAAGACACAGCGGTTTAAATACTTCGAAATTTTGAAAAATCAAAAATACCCTTCCACTAATTTGAATATAGCGTCTGAAACGTCTCTCTCCGAAAAACCCGAATGAAATGATTCGAAAGAGGAGTGTTTCGCGCTTGTAAGGAGTCAAAAAAATCCTAAATACGCCTACTAGAAGATAAGATACAGCGGTTTAAAAACGTCGAAATTTTAAAAAATTAAAATACCGATCCACAAGTTTGAATATAGCGTCTGAACCGTTTCTTTCCGAAAAACCCGAATGAAATGATTCGAAAGAGGAGTGTTTCGAGCTTGTAAGGAGTCAAAAAATCCTATATACGCCTACTAGAAGATAAGATACAGCGTTTTAAATACTCCGAAATTTTAGAAAATCAAAAATACCCTTCCACTAGTTTGAATATAGCGTCTGAACCGTTTCTCTCCGAAAAACCCGAATGAAATGATTCGAAAGAGGAGTGTTTCGCGCTTGAAATGAGCCCAAAAAATCCTAAATACGCCTACTAGAAGATAAGATACAGCGGTTTAAATACTTCGAAATTTTAAAAAATCAAAAATACCCTTCCACTATTTTGAATATAGCGTCTGAACCGTTTCTCTCCGAAAAACCTGAATGAAATCAGCCAAGAGAGGAGAGTTTCGCGCTTGTAAGGAGCCAAAAAAATCCTAAATACGCCTACTAGAAGATAAGATACAGCGTTTTAAAAACTCCAAAATTTTAGAAAATCAAAAAAACCCATCCACTCTTTTGAATATAGCGTCTGAACCGTTTCATTCCGAAAAACCCGAATGAAATGATTCGAAAGAGGAGTGCTTCGTGCTTGTAAAGAGTCAAAAAAATCCTAAATACGCCTACTAGATGATAAGATACAGCGTTTTAAATACTTCGAAATTTTAGAAAATCAAAAATACCCTTCCACTATTTTGAAAATGGCGTCTGAACCGTTTCTCTCCGAAAACCCCGAATGAAATGATTCGAAAGAGGAGTGTTTCGCGCTTGAAATGAGCCCAAAAAATCCTAAATACGCCTACTAGAAGATAAGATACAGCAGTTTAAATACTCCGAAATTTTAGAAAATCGAAAATACCCTTCCACTGTTTTGAATATAGCGTCTGAACCGTCTCTCTCCGAAAAACCCGAATGAAATGATTCGAAAGAGGAGTGTTTCGCGCTTGTAAGGAGTCAAAAAAATCCTAAATACGCCTACTAGAAGATAAGATACAGCGGTTTAAAAACTTCGAAGTTTTAAAATATCAAAAATATCCTTCCACTATTTTGAATATTGCGTCTGAACCGTTTCTCTCCGAAAAACCCGAATGAAATCATTCGAAAGAGGAGAGTTTCGCGCTTGAAATAAGCCAAAAAATCCTAAACACACCTACTAGAACATAAGATAAAGCGGTTTAAAGAATTCGAAGTTTTAAAAAATCAAAAATATCCTTCCACTATTTTGAATATAGCGTCTGAACCGTTTCTCTCCGAAAAACCCGAATGTAATGAATCGAAAGAGGAGAGATTCGCGCATGTAAGGCGCTAAAAAAATCCTAAATACGCCTACTAGAAGATAAGATACAGCAGTTTAAAAACTCCGAAATTTTAGAAAATCGAAAATACCCTTCCACTAATTTGAATATAGCGTCTGAACCGTTTCTCTCTGAAAAACCCGAATGAAATCCGTCGAAAGAGGAGAGTTTCGCGCTTGAAACGAGCCAAAAAAATCCCAAATACGCCTAC
>NW_028256826.1:0-3830 GCF_048593485.1 Apis florea | reverse complement strand
TTTGAATATAGCGTCTGAACCGTTTCTCTCTGAAAAACCCGAATGAGATCAATCGAAAGAGGAGAGTTTCCCGCTTGAAATGAGCCAAAAAATCCCAAATACGCCTACTAGAAGACAAGATAAAGCGGTTTAAAGACTCCGAAATTTTAGAAAATCAAAAATACCCTTCGACTCTTTTGAATATAGCGTCTGAACCGTTTCTCTCCGAAAAACCCCAATGAAATGATTCGAAAGAGGAGTGTTTCGCGCTTGAAATGATCTCAAAAAATCATTAATACGCCTACTAGAAGATAAGATACAGCTGTTTAAATATTCCGAAATTTTAAAAAATCAAAGATACCCTTCAACTCTTCTAAATATAGCGTCTGAACCGTTTCTCTCCGAAAAACCCAAATGTAATGAGTCGAAAGAGTTGAGTTTCGCGCTTGAAATAAGCCAAAAGAATCCTAAATACGCCTACTAAAAGATAAGATACAGCGGTTTAAATACATCGAAATTTTAGAAAATCAAAAATACCCTTCCACTAATTTGAATATAGCGACGGAATCGCTTCTCTCCGAAAAACCCGAATGAAATCAGTCGAAAGAGGATTGTTTCGCGCTTGAAAAGAGCCAAAAAAATCCTAAATACGCCTACTGGAAGATAAGTTACAGCTGTTTAAAAACTTCGAAATTTTAAAAAATCAAAAATACCCTTCCACTATTTTGAATATTGCGTCTGAACCGTTTCTCTCCGAAAAACCCGAATGAAAGGATTCGAAAGAGGAGAGTTTAGCGCCTGTAAGGAGCCAAAAAAATCGTAAATACGCCTACTAGAAGATAAGATACAGCGGTTTAAAATCTTCGAAATTTTTTAAATTCAAAAATACCCTTCCACTATTTTGAATATAGCGTCTGAACCGTTTCTCTCCGAAAAACCCGAATGAAATGATTTGAAAGTGGAGTGTTTCTCGCTTGAAATTAGCCCAAAAAATCCTAAATACGCCTACTAGAAAATAAGATACAGCGGTTTAAAAACTACGAAATTTTAAAAAATCAAAAATACCCTTCCACTAATTTGAATATAGCGTCTTAACCGTTTCTCTCCGAAAAACCCGAATGAAACGAGTCGAAAGAGGAGAGCTTCGCGCTTGAAATGAGCCAAAAAAATCCTAAATACGCCTACTAGAAGATAAGATACAGAGATTTAAAAATTCCGAAATTTTAAAAAATCAAATATACCCTCTCACTATTTTGAATATAGCGTCTGAAACGTTTCTCTCCGAAAAACCCGAATGAAAATATTCGAAAGAGGAGAGTTTCTCGCTTGTAAGGAGCCAGAAAAATCCTAAATGCGCATAATAGAAGATAAGATACAGCGGTTTAAATACTTTGAAATTTTAAAAAATCAAAAATACCCTTCCACTATATTGAATATTGCGTCTGAACCGTTTCTCTCCGAAAAACCCGAATGAAATCAGTCGAAAGAGGACATTTCCGCGCTTGAAGTGAGCCAAAAAAATCCTAATACGCCTACTAGAAGATATGATACAGCGGTTTAAAGACTCCGAAATTTTAGAAAATCAAAAATACCCTTCGACTCTTTTGAATATAGCGTCTGAACCGTTTCTCTCCGAAAAACCCGAATGAAATCAATCGAAAGAGGAGAGCTTCGCGCTTGAAAGGTGCCAAAAAAATCCCAAATACGCCAACTAGAAGATAAGATACAGAGGTTTAAAGTCTTCGAAATTTTAAAAAATCAAAAATACCCTTCCACTATTTTGAGTATAGCGTCTGAACCGTTTCACTCCGAAAAATCCGAATGAAAGGTTTCGAAAGAGGAGAGCTTCGCGCTTGAAATGTGCCAAAAAAATCCTAAATACGCCTACTAGAAGATAAGATACAGCGGTTTAAAAACTCCGAAATTTTAGAAAATCAGAAATACCCTTCCACTATTTTGAATATAGCGTCTTAACCGTTTCTCTCTGAAAAACCCTAATGAAATCAATCGAAAGAGGAGAGTTTCCCGCTTGAAATGAGCCAAAAAAGCCCAAATACGCCTACTAGAAGACAAGATAAAGCGGTTTAAAGAATTCGAAGTTTTAAAATATCAAAAATATCCTTCCACTATTTTGAATATAGCGTCTGAACCGTTTCTCTCCGAAAAACCCGAATGTAATGAATCGAAAGAGGAGAGATTCGCGCATGAAATAAGCCAAAAAAATCCTAAATACGCCTACTAGAAGATAAGATACAGCGGTTTAAAAACGTCGAAGTTTTAAAATATCAAAAATATCCTTCCACTATTTTGAATATAGCGTCTGAACCGTTTCTCTCCGAAAATCCCGAATGAAATCATTCGAAAGAGGAGAGTTTCGCGCTTGAAATAAGCCAAAAAATCCTAAACACACCTACCAGAAGATAAGATAAAGCGGTTTAAAGAATTCGAAGTTTTAAAAAATCAAAAATATCCTTCCACTATTTTGAATATAGCATCTGAACCGTTTCTCTCCGAAAAACCCGAATGTAATGAATCGAAAGAGGAGAGATTCGCGCATGTAAGGAGCTAAAAAAATCCTAAATACGCCTACTAGAAGTTAAGATACAGCAGTTTAAAGATTCCGAAATTTTAGAAAATCGAAAATACCCTTCCACTAATTTGAATATAGCGTCTGAACCGTTTCTCTCTGAAAAACCCGAATGAAATGTGTCGAAAGAGGAGAGTTTCTCGCTTGAAATGAGCCAAAAAAATCCTAAATACGCCTACTAGAAGATAAGATACAGCGGTTTAAAAACTTCGAAATTTTAAAAAATTAAAATACCGATCCACTAGTTTGAATATAGCGTCTGAACCGTCTCTCTCCGAAAAACCCGAATGAAATGATTCGAAAGAGGAGTGTTTCGCGCTGGTAAGGAGTCAAAAAAATCCTAAATACGCCTACTAGAAGATAAGATACAGCGGTTTAAATACTTCGAAATTTTGAAAAATCAAAAATACCCTTCCACTAATTTGAATATAGCGTCTTAACCGTCTCTCTCCGAAAAACCCGAATGAAATGATTCGAAAGAGGAGTGTTTCGCGCTTGTAAGGAGTCAAAAAAATCCTAAATACGCCTACTAGAAGATAAGATACAGCGGTTTAAAATCTTCGAAATTTTTAAAATTCAAAAATACCCTTCCACTATTTTGAATATAGCGTCTGAACCGTTTCTCTCCGAAAAACCCGAATGAAATGATTTGAAAGTGGAGTGTTTCTCGCTTGAAATTAGCCCAAAAAATCCTAAATACGCCTACTAGAAGATAAGATACAGCGGTTTAAAAACTACGAAATTTTAAAAAATCAAAAATACCCTTCCACTAGTTTGAATATAGCGTCTTAACCGTTTCTCTACGAAAAACCCGAATGAAATCAGTCGAAAGAGGAGAGTTTCGCGCTTGAAATAAGCCAAAAAAATCCTAAATACGCCTACTAGAAGATAAGATACAGCGGTTTAAAAACGTCGAAGTTTTAAAATATCAAAAATATCCTTCCACTATTTTGAATATAGCGTCTGAACCGTTTCTCTCCGAAAAACCCGAATGAAATCATTCGAAAGAGGAGAGTTTCGCGCATGAAATAAGCCAAAAAAATCCTAAATACGCCTACTAGAAGATAAGATACAGCGGTTTAAAAACGTCGAAGTTTTAAAATATCAAAAATATCCTTCCACTATTTTGAATATAGCGTCTGAACCGTTTCTCTCCGAAAAACCCGAATGAAATGATTTGAAAGTGGAGTGTTTCTCGCTTGAAATTAGCCCAAAAAATCCTAAATACGCCTACTAGAAAATAAGATACAGCGGTTTAAAAACT
>NW_028256825.1:0-212217 GCF_048593485.1 Apis florea | reverse complement strand
TCGGAACCTCTGAAATTCTTGGAAATGACGTCGAATTCTCGGAATCCCTAAAATTCTTGGAACTGGGGCCAGGTTCTGTGTACCTCTAAAATTCTTGGAAGTGACGTCAAATTCTTGGAATTTTTCGGAACTGTTCGAACAATATATCCACATTTTTCGATGTATCTCGCTTATTTTTCGAGATATTAAAAAATGCTTCGAATAAAAGTTACTTGGTTTCGAGGGGGGCACGTCCTGCTGCCGTTCGTTTTTTTATAAGACAAAGGGTTAAGGAACTATAAACGCGAAAGTGGTTTTTTTAAATGGGACTGTACATTTTTTAATACTCCAATCGTTGTCCCTTACTATTCCCTATAAAAAAGTATTAAGCCATATATGGCAAAAAACTTATAGTTTAAAAAATAATTAATATCTTCTAAACTAGTGGTTTTTTAGTAAAAACACCCCTATACATTTTTATAGAGAATGCCGGGATGCATTGATTGGCGTATGAAAAGGTATGTAGTTCTATTTAAAAAATTAACCTTGACCTTGATAACTTTTTTATGACCTGACCCACGAAAAAATTGAGGGCACCGGAATATAGCCCTTTCGAAACCATTCAACTTTTATTCGAAACATTTTTTGCTATCGTAAAGAATAAGCGAGATATTAAATAAAAAACATTGGTACCGAAATTTCCTGATCGAAGTAAAATTTTTGTCCAAAAATGCGACTTTGTATTAGGAGAACATGATACGATAGGAGGTCGATCGAAAAATTTTTCCAAGAAATGACGTCAAATTCTCGGAACCTCTGAAATTCTTGGAAATGACGTCGAATTCTCGGAATCACAACAATTCTTGGAACTGGGGCCAAGTTCTGTGTATCTCTAAAATTCTTGGAACTGACGTCAAATTCTTGGAATTTTTCGGAAGTGTTCGAACAATAGATCCACATTTTTCGATGTATCTCGCTTATTTTTCGAGATATTAAAAAACGCTTCAAATAAAAGTTACTTGGTTTCGAGGGGGGCACATCCTGCTGTCGTTCATTTTTTTATAAGTCAAAGGGTTAGGGAATTATAAACGCGAAAGTGGTTTTTTTAAATGAGGCTGTACATTTTTTAATACTCCAATCGTTGTCCCTTAGTATTCCCTATAAAAAAGTATTAAGCCATATATGTCAAAAACTTATATTTTAAAAAATAATTAATATCTTCTAAACTAATGGTTTTTTAGAAAAAACATCCCTATACATTTTTATAGAGAATGCCAGGATGCATAGATTAGCGTATGAAAAGGTATGTAGTTCTATTTAAAAAATTAAGGACCTTGATTACTTTTTTATGGCCTGACCCACGAAAAAATTGAGGGCACTGGAATATAGCCCTTTCGAAACCATTCAACTTTCGTTCGATAGTTTTTTTGATATCGTAAAGAATAAGCGAAATATTTAATAAGAAATATTGGTATCGAAATTTTCGTAATCTCTGCAATTCTTGGATACGACGTCTAATTCTTGGAATATATATTCAATGTTAAAATATAAGGTAAAATATTAAATATAAATTTTTCATCTCAATGTACTTAGGAATTCTAATCTTCTACTATGTTCCTAAACAACTCTCAATAATTATATTTTTATTTCTTCTTAAGTAGCAGTAAATTTATAAATCTATCTTCTCTTGGATAAAATTCTTCAAGATCTGAAGTTTTACGATTGTACTTTTTTTAAGAGCACGTAAATAGTATCTCACGTTTAATCTTGCTTTAAACGTAGACCATAAAGTTTTTGTTATCAAATTTAAGGGAAAACGCTCTAGTAATATGAATAAATGATGAACGTTGTAAGGAAATAAAATATGTTCACTCTTGGAATATTTGTTATGAGATTATTTTATTTCACTTTATGAAAATTTTTTTGTATTTTATGTATTTTGTATTTTGTATTCAAGTTATTGGATTTATTCTGCAATATTTGTTCACCGATTAAATTAAATAGTTAGAATTCAATATGTGTCATATAGATACGTATTTACTATATGAAATAATGATTGTTCAGATATGGAAGAATCTAAAAATATTTAACTTTTTTAAAAAAATTCAGCAGGAGAGACATGAATCACGAGATTTTATCAAAGTTAACTTACTTTTAAAGAGTTCGTTTTATCCCATCCTTTTCTTAAGCTCTGTTAAAAGAAGACCCATTAATCAGTACATTCTTTGTCAGCGTCAATTGCTCGTCTTTCTACAGTCTTTCGTCAAAAGCTGTATACAATTTCATTGCTTTTAGTATCATTATAAAATATTCCAATAAAATTTAGCAAGGCATCGTTAGAAGTTTTTGATTAAAAAATATTACGTAAAATAATACGAATCATTATAATTAAAATAATAATTATTTTTCATTATACATACATTATTATACAAATGATAATGTTAATCTAATTCAAATATTTCATAAGACAATATTTTTCATATTTATATTCTCATATTTAAATTTTCTTAATTCGTTTTAAAAATTATATAAGATATAATATTTAAGAGCAGGAATTGCTGTCTTTATATATTTTATTCGAAATATATTTTCTAAAATAATATTTCTATTTCATAATGGAATATGATTATCACAAAATCAACGAAGTCATTCTATGATAATGTTACTTGGATAAAACTAGGCATCGTATTTATTTTTAAAATAATTTAATAATGTAACTTCGATGAAAAACTGATTTAACATTCATTTATACAATCTTTTATCTATCATTACTCATCGTAACTTTTGCTACATTCTCACTTAATATTTCTTTGTGCAGCACTCACAAATCGACTTTTACGGTGGTTTATTCTTTTCAAGTGAGCCAAAGTGAGCAAACCACTGCGAAACAGTTAATGATCCAAATAAAAGTAAGAAATCGGGACAAAGAGTGGAGAGTTGAAAAAAACAGCATGCCCAACCGGAAATAAAAGAAATGAAATGCCCATGGTACGCGTTACGCGGTGAAAACAAAGGGTCGCAATTTTCACGGGCTCTTTATTAAAACCGCTAAGTCCGTTTCAGTATAATGAAATTAAAAGTAAACGTCGCTCGCGATTTATTCTTGCGAGTGCCGTGGCTTTCAGCTTGAATTTTCATGTTCGAAATAGACAGAGATGTATCTGTGGAAAAATCGCTTTTTATCAATCCGGTTTTATCCGTTTGAAATAATATAAAAGTGACGGAATCTTATCGACGACACGAATCTTATGATGATGAATGTGTGAATGATGAATATTTGATCATTAAAGCATTAAGGAAATGAGAAAGAAGAGTATATATTTGAAAGAAGAATAGAAACGTTTGAAATAATTTGATCATATTAAGAAAAAAATAATTAGCACTTAAAGTTTAATTCAATTCAAATGTATTTCAATATTATATAATATGAATGAAATAAAAAACTTAATAATATCTATTTTAGTATCGATTATTCAATATTTGAGAATGAACAATTTTTTTTAAAAACATTAATCTTTTTATCATCTTTGTAAAAATTGAAATCTATAATAATGATCAAAGTGTGCACTCTTTCGATAAATTAATTAAAAATAAAATAATCATATATATTTTCTAAGATAGATTGTAAAAAAAAAAAACAAGAAAAACTCTAAAGCTTTACGATAATTTAAAAAAATGATTGGGTCATTATATACACAAATATAATATATCAGAAGATTAAATTTTATTTTTTATCAAATTTTTCATTATTTTTATTTTATTAGTTGTATAAATATATGTTCAAAGTTTTAAAGTATCGACGTGATATTATGAGCAATGGCAAAGTACAACATGAATATCAACACGATACGTGTACGTCGATAATTGAGGCGCCGAATACATTAAAAGGTCTGCTACCTGTGTCGTCGATGCAGCTAACCATCGAGCTTGCGTGCACGCGTTAAAATCCTTGTACGTGTAATCTTTTAGATCTAATCATAAGATAATTCAGATTTCCATCAGATTATTTTTAAAAAATAGATTTTCATAAACATGATATAAAAGAAGAAAAATTCTAGGAAAAAAATTTCCAATTTGCCCCAAATTAATCAGCAATCTTTAATTTACATCATTGTTCTCTCTTCTTGTATTTTTTTTTTTTTTTTTATATATTTTTCGAAATTACTATAATTTCCATTTTCTAAATGTCATAATTTAGATCGATATTTTATAATACTCTAAATTTCACACATTTCAAGTGTGAATTAGAATTTTTTTACAAATTCTCTATCCCAAATTCCACAAATTTTTTTAAATCTCTAATTTGAGAGATAGTTCCTCTCTTAATTCTTAAAATTCTCTAATATTTTCGCACGGTCATCAAATCGTTCCAACGGTAGGGAAATCCTGATTAAAAATTAAAATTAATTAAGTCAATTTCCACTAATTCCTTTCATTCTAATTCATTGCCTTTTCATCATGTTCAATGGGTGACAATAAAGTCCGAAAAGAAAAGGAATCCTCCGCCACAGACGAGACTTCAAATAGTTTCCCCAGAGTTACATTCCATTCTAAATTTTCAAATTACCGGATTATCTGGATGGAAAGTAGCTGGCGTGGCAGGTATTCGGATCGCTTAACGTCGACTTGCGGTTTTAAGCTCGATTATGTCGACGCCTCCTTCGAAGCGTTGGCTCCTTTTAAATAAAGAAGAAGAAGAATCACGTTCCTAGACGAAACGAATGGCTGAAATTCCATCATGATGGAACCTTGGGCTCCTACGAGCGATATTTTATTCACCACGAAGAGAATAATCACCGAGAGTGAACGAGATGGGGTTGTCACTCGCTCGAAATGGAAATCTTTAATAATTTCACGTTCGTGTGTTTTAGGGATAATTTTACGTTGGATCCGCGTTGTAAATGACTATAACTATAATCGTCACACAGTGTGATTTTACATAATGGATTATATCGTCCCATAAGTAATACGATTTTTCATGAAGTTGAATTTAAAACAATGATATCGAATACCATAGGGGTTTTATTTAAAAGAAGAGAATAAAAACCCTTTGCACTTTGTAAGTTTTGTTCGAAATAAATTTGTTGAATCTTCTTTATTTTATTTTATTCTTTTTTTTTTTTTTAAGATATTTAACCGTTTTTGTTGAAATCACGTTTATAATCACGTTAATTTTTTTAGACAAAGTAAAAGTAATATATTTGTAATAAAGTAATGATCGTTTTTAAAGTTTTTCTTTATTTTTGCAATTACTTATAGCGATATTATAAATTATAACTTGGAATAAATAATTAATTATATACAACTTGATAACAATAATATTTAATGCCTTTAAAGTTTGAAACATTAATAATTATTTTATATAAAACATATTCGTTTGTATTATAACTTTATTCATTATTGTTAGATCTAGCAATTTTTATTTCCATTATATAACAATAATAATAATAATACAAAGTAATAATTACAAATCACAATTAAAATGATCAGTTACACGTTAATTTAGCAAAGAAATATAAGAAAGATTAGAAAGATTTAATTAAACGCTAATTAATCCAAATTCCAAAAGAAAAGAAAAATGATAACTACGTTGTTTAAATCAGTTTAGAAAAGTAGATATCTTATTAATCATAAACCATTTCAGATAAAACGTTGAATACCGATCGGACCATAAAGGATTAACGTAATCGGATCTCTCTGGCGTTCACTTCGCTTAATACCGCTTACACAATTTCCATCGACCCGGTAAGCCAAGTGGTAAAAAAAAAAAAAAAAAAAAAAAATGTCCAAGAAACGGTCAAACGCGAATAGCAACTTCTATATACCCTGTTATAACGATCGACTAACTGAAACGTCTCTGTAACAGGCGTGAGATAACGCGGCCGATCGAGAAACGATATCGTCGTAAGAACCCTGGTCAAGGTGTAAAAAGCGGAACACTTTCGAGAAGCGTGGAAAGGGGAGGAGGGGGGGCAATGTTATATCATTCGATTGTGCCCCGATCGATACGATCTCGGCACCATTGGATCGTCTCGTTCCAGTGATCGTGGAAAGCGTAAAATCGTTCATGCTGCACGTTTCGCGATTTGTTCGACTTATCGATCGAGTTATGCCGAGAGTTAAAGAAATTGAAAGAATTTTTAATGAATTTTGTTGATGATATGGGAAGAGAGAAAGAAATTGAGGAAATCTTGTTGAGTAAATTTTGTTTGACAATTGAAGGCAATATAGATTTGAGAATAAATTAAATGTTGTATTGATTTTGAAGGCGGAAATGTTCAAAAAGGATGAAGTTGAAAGGATTCTAATTTGGTTTTTCCTTTTTCTCCTTTTTTCTCTTTTTTTTTTTTTTTTTTCCTTATATAATTGGAGGTTATCGTTAGCAACGTGGATTTGGAAAGGAATTCCTCTGGCGTGGTTTTGGTTGCGAAAATGTCGGGATTTCTGGGAATTTGCACGTATTAAAATTCGCGGTGAACTGGGTCGCTTATTACAGTTAATGGCCAATTTTAATTACACACTGATGCTTTGTTCGTGATATAATTGTTAAAAGTGTCGAGTAGAATATTTATACGAGTGTGTAATCAATCTACGATCATTTTATTAATTGTGGAATTTGTTTAAATTGAGATATGATATATTAATTGCAATTTTGATTAATAGTTTACGATACTTTAATTCTCTAATTATGATTTGTAACTCGTTTAAAAAGTAATTAATAAAGCAAGACATTTAAATTGATTTCGATTTTAGTTTGTATAAAAAGAAACGTAAGTTATTTTTCAAATAGCAAAGACTAAGCCTTACATTAACAATCAAAACATATTAAAATATAATATAATAATTTAAATTTTCTTTTAAATTAAACGATACAGGAGGATTAATATTTAAACACGTGACAAATTTTTTTAAAGATTATTGAAGGAAAAGATTGGGTCCTCTTTTTTCTGTAATATGTTAATGATATTAATTTAACGTTCAATATATTTCTGACAACCTTTTAACCTGAGATTCAATTAACGTTCGCAATTAAAAAATTGCTTCCACTTTGAATCACGCAGCAACCACGCGACATCGATCAAAAGTGTTAAAACGGATCGTTTCTCCTTTTCAATTCCTACTCGAAACTAATTCCAGTAATAACTCTCGAGAATTCCCCTCTCTGAATACCTCTGTATCTCCTTTTTCCAATGGAAACGCGTCGATTTTTCGAAGCGGCCGTGCCAAAATCCATCGTCTCGCAGAAGGCTTGGAAATCGTTGCGAAATCCCTTCGATCTCCGGCATCTGCCGCCGATATCCCTTCTGCGGAAGAAAATTCGCAACAGAGCCGAGTGGGAGGAGGTGGATAAAGCAGCCTCTGCCCAAGTTTACCAACAAACGACATCGATATCGATATCGAGAGCATCGGAACCATGAGGCGTGGGCCGGTCGTCGTGTTGCTTCTTCTCGTCTGTTGCGGTTCGCTCGAGGCTCGAGGTCGCGACGACACCGGCTTCGTGAACGTTGAATCGATGCGTCGAGATGTCCGCGAAATGGCGTTCCAGGATTTGCTCGGTGAGGGGAGCTCGCCGGAAGAACAACAAGTCCCTAAAAAGCGCATGAGAAATGCTTCCGGTATGTTATCTCATGTCGAATTTTGTTATTCACGAATAACAAAGGGGTGCGTGTGAATTGTTTTTTTTGAAATTTTAAAATTTTTAAGAAACGAGTGGATGAGAAAAATTGTTTTTCATCGAAAATTATTTATTCAAACCAGTTGTTGGAACGATGAAATAATATAAATTAATTACAGGAAGGGTTCTCTTCAAAATCTCGAAATTCAATGTTATGCAAGTTGAAAGTATTTTCTTGAATAGTACAGTGTTCAATGATTCACGAGTATATATACGATAGATTTGTAAGATAATTCTTAAAAATTAGATTAAAATTTTTTGAATCAACGTAATACTGAGTTAATTATTATATTTGTTTTTTGACAAATTGTTATCTCGATTTTATAAATAATCATCTCAATAAAATAATTGTTTCAAAATTTGTGTATTGATATAAATATAGAATAAGATTTTTCTTAACAGCATTCTAGATAGATAATTCTAACTATTTAAGACTATTACTTTCATCATTAAACTAATTCGAGCAATTTAAAACAATTTAACATAAAAAAAATCTCTCGTTTAACAAAAAAACATTGTTGTTTCTACTTTCAAATTATATCGAAATAGAGCGGAAGGAAAGGAGAAAGAGTATTAACAAATTAAAAGAGAGAAAAAAGTAAAAGACATCTCACGAGAACGAAGCTTAAGCAGCCTCTCGAGGCGTTACAGTGTCATGAACGATAACAAGCACGAATAATACGGTGGTTTTAGGCAAATCAGACGAGGGAGGATACTACAAGACATACGGTAGCGACGCCGAGGGCGAGAAGGGTTACGAGAAGGCAACCTACAGCAAGGGCAATCATGGCTATAAGACCCTCGACACCTTCCACAAGCAGGACGGCGACAAGTACGCATTCGAGAAGCATGTAGCCTACGGCAAAGCGCATGCTGACAAGAAAAGTAGCCACGACGAGGCAGCCTCTCGTTCCTGGAAAGCGGGTGATCACGAGGGTGCAGGTACGATGAAACTGTACAACCTGAAGCACGTAATTGCGCGAGAACTATACGTAGAGCACAAAGGATGAAGTTAGTTTCTTATCAATTTGCCAAACAAGAGGATAGGAATTTGTAACTTTTGATTTTCTAACGCATAACGATAATTGACAATGAGGTATGATCGAAGTAATTATGTTGGCTCAAATTTAATTCAAAAATTTTTTTGATGCCCCTATTGTGAATGACAAGTAGCATGTATATGATACAACATAATTTTTTTGTAGGATGTACATTTACATATTTTTATTTAATTCTACCGAGAAATTAATTTAAAAGAAGAGTTTCAGACAGCTTTCGAATCAATAATAATCGAATTGTAGGAGATAAATACCATCGCTAAATTAGTTTCAAATATAATGAATCTGTGCAAGCTTCAGCATATTTTATTTGAAATAATGAAGTTAGAAGATAAAAATTATTTTATTACATCAATTTATTATTTTAAAAATAACAGTAATAATATTTAGTTTCAAAATGGCTTCTCGAATAAAGTAATCCTTATATATTATATATATATATATATATATATATATATATATATATATATATATATATATGCTTAAATTCAACGTTAAATAATTGAACACGTAAAATAATTAATTATCAAATGCCATTTAATTAGTCGAGAGTCAAGAGATAAAGAGAAACAAACATATTTCAATAATACAATAATGCAATAATTTTATTAACGCGATAATTTGAATTTATTTAGTCCTTATAGTTATCAAATTGGAATAAATTTTGAGGTCGGAAAACTTTCTTCTTTGTAAATAATTTTCATATAAAATATCGATGCCATTAGTCGTACGGGATACTCTAATGAACGTCGATCGCAAGTTTTCCCTCGTAAACTTAGTGGCTCGAGTATCGATCCTCAATAAAGCTACACCATCGAGATAACGATATTAACTGAATGCATTTGTGCTCTCATTTTATCCCAATTTTAACTACGACACCTAGCCATTTTACTGATTACTTCATATAGAAATATATCATTCAATCACTTCTAACTATCGATTATTTTATGCAAATAGAAATTTTATTATTTCTATAACGATAATTTGAGCTTTGAATTTTACAATTACATTACTGGTCAGAAATTTTGAAATCATTTTTCCAATTATAGTTCCATCGAATCTTTCGTTAATTTTGTTATTGCTTGATATAGTATAGCTAAATATATTCGATAATCGTTTAAATTTATAACTTTTGATTAAATTCGTGTGTAATATGATAATAATTCTAAAATCTTTTTAAATTAGATTAACATTAGATTAAGTATGAATACATTTTAATTATAAATCAGATATATTTATTTTTAAAACTATATCTATTTTATGTATTTATATTTTTGTACTTGAATTCATCTACATTTTATAAATTACAATTCAAAATAGCAAATTAGATTAATCATATTGATTCTAGCTTATATTATCCCAAATTTCTATATTAATTGCATTACAAATTATAAATTTCCTTAGGCACTATCGTTGATACTCATTATGCAACCGATGAGAGTGATCACGAGGCCGAACCCAACGATCACAGCAGCTATACTCACGAAGATGGCACTCACTATACGGATCATGAACCAAAATCTTCAAGTTACGGACACAGTGAAAGCTACACGGACGGAGACGGTGAGCATGGTTCGTACGAAAGCCACAGCTCTTACTCGAAAAGCTCTGGTGATGAATACGGAAACGATGGAAGCCATTACTACTAATCCTTTGCCAAATGGTTGGTTAAATCCAGTTATTTGACCTTCAATGGAAAATACGATAAAAATATCTAATTTGAAAAATTAAAAGAGTGTTAATGAATTATATTTTTATACATCAACAACTTGAATGATACGCAATGTTTTATAATTTAAAAGTTTGGTAAAATTAAAATTCTCAAACTTATTTAAGAACGGGAAATGTTCTCGTAAAATAAATGAAATTTTAGAAATTATATCTTCTTAAAGATTGCAATAAAAATTGGCAATTTCTTTTTATACTTAATTTTTTGGATACATGATAAAAATGATAAGAAACACAAGAAAATATAAGTATAATACACACGTATCAAATTATATTTTATAAAATATATTTGTGAAATATTTTCGATTTTAGAAGTTGAAATAAACGCAAAATTCGATATACAAAAATATTGATTCGAGGATTATTTATTTACAAGCAATTGCAGTTTATTTTAGATGAAGAAAGATAGAAATATAGTAAAACAATTCCATTTCTATCACATCATCGCTTCTCTCTGTCTCGCTTCAACTAACATTAGCTTCAATAATTTTAATGGATAAGTCTCAATCGATATTTTCGTATATCGATTTTTGTTTATTTTAATTTCTAAAATCGACCCTGTTTCGAATATATTAACACGTGTATACGTGTAATTTTCACGAACGGAAAATTTACGGTCATAACAGGGCAAATTAAAGGAAAAATTGAAGCTTGAAATTCAAGGCATGATATTTTAACAGCAATTACGGGCTAAAATTGTTCAACTTGATGAATCGTGAAAGCGAAAAAATTATACAAATTGGACGAACAAAGTACGAACGAAAAAGGCAATGCATGTGCAATCCATGTGTCATCAATTAAAGATTAATCAATTAAATCCGAACGATTACGAGTACAATCAAATCAAAAATGGAACAGTTTTCAACTTCGTTTCAAAAGCGTTCCATGACAGCAATATTCATTGTTTTACCTATATAAATTAATATTTCGTATTTCATACTACAATCGTACAATATTGTTATTAAACATTCCGTAACAAATACATATTCGTTTATTCGTAGCATTATTTAAAAACTATCGGTTTACTTTTATTCAATTAAACGAACGAAGATTTGAGATACATTGTTAAAACACCAATTTATATATATTCTCTTATAACACGCAAGCTATCATTCATTATATATAAGAATCAATTAAAACTTGATAAAAAATATGATTGAAAATTGTTTACAGTAATAATGAGCAATTTCATTTTTTTATTTATATATATCTCGTTAAAACATTTCAACAATTTCAATGACTTTGAATAAACTTTGTAATCATGTTATGCCAATGTTGTTATTCGTATATTTTAATTCATCATCTTGCAAAATTCTTACTTCCTTTCGTATTTATCGAATTGCTTCTAATTGTTGCTTCGCAATATACCGATATCAATTATTATTAGAAGTGCATTGAACGGTTACCCGCGCGCCCCCTTAATCGTTACGTAACGAACGCTGTGTGTAATTTTGATGGCGTGCAAAGGTGGCGAAACTGTTATTACGAAATTTAATGATATTACGCTTGTACTGCATTGACGAGTCGATCTAAATTGCAATTGGTCATCGGTCACTGTTGTTCGTCGGTTGCTCGTTACAATAACGTTGCCGTATCCGACCTCGATTATGAGCCAGACAATTTGTTCAAGATGTGTATCGTGTTATTAAATGATGGATAGTTGCAGGAAAATGAACAACCAGAAAAGTATTCAACCAAGAAAATATTTTACGTTAATATTCAACGTTGATAGATGAGAATAATTGAAGTGCAAAACAAATTTTCGAAATGAAAATCAAACAAAATCTTCCATAAATTCTTTTTCATTTCTCTGCTATTGAAATGGAAGAATATTTTTCATCATCTAAATAAAAACTTATATACAAAAATGACACATTGAAACCAAGCAATAAAGAATTATTTCTCTATAGAAATATCAATAAATATGAGATTTCGCCACAAATAAATTATTTTATTCGAAATATTAATAATTAAATAACAATTTCAATTATTAAAAAAAAAAATTATCTTACGAGTGAACAACTCTTCCCTTCCAGAAACAAATTATCGACGACTTGACTCGTTCCCTTCGAGTTTACAACAAAGTTAAAATCGCGAATTTTATGCGAACGGTGTATAGAAAACACGAGGTACAAGTCGGTGGCACGCCATTAGCGTTGTCTGTTTCCTCCCCACGAAGAAGCAACGAGACCCGTTTGTTAAAAATTACGACCGGTCACGCGACGATCCGGCTGAAGGGAGGCGAGCGACGTTTGATGCGTGGGCGGCGGGGGAGAATTATTCGCGATGGCCGTGGATTTGCAATTATTTATAACGAGGAAACTTTCGGGACAGCCGACTCGTTAATTGCGCGAGATAATTATTGTTAAATGGTGCACGCGCGTGACAAAGAATGATTCTCGTCGTGGATTCGGCTAATTCGAAGCACTTGCTCGCGAGGACGATCGCACGAAATTCGTTCAACTTTTCACCTTTAACCCGTTCACGTTCGTCTGTTAATTTTTCAACCGGGGATTTCGATGAATATGAAACGAGCACCGAGCTGGATTAAGCACGGGGAAATCAATTTCAGAGAGAGGAAACGATCTTTGTATATGTGTTTTTATAATAGAATTTGATTTTAATCGACGGAATTCACCTTTTCAGATGATAATGAGAGTAATTATTGGAAAAGAATAAATAAATTTTGTTCGAAAAGCCTGCAATATAATTTATAATTTTTATTTGTAAGATCATGTTGAGGCTATAAGTTTGAATATTAATCGGATTATAATTTAAATATTTCAATATAGAAAATGTGAATTTGTGATTTGAGAACTATTCGAATAATAAGCATTGTGATATTTAAGAAATAAGATAAATCTCTATTTTAATCTAATCAAGTTTGTCAATCGGAATATCAGAAATTTTCTAAAACATTCATCAGAGCTTTTCCAATTATTCGTAGATCACGGTCTGCCAATAAATCCCAAAAGTACCATTTAAGCTCTCTCTCATTTCACCCTTCATTAAAATTCACAACTTCGAAAAAGACACAACTTTGGGCATTGCGCTATTCCACGAAAATTCCTATCACGCGTGAAATTCAAGCATCCTTCTCCCGTGCCCAATAAACAAGCCACCCTCTGGTTCAGCTCGTTTTCAAACTGGCACGCAATCCGTGTTCAAGTACACTTAATCCGAATCGCATCGTGCACCTCGGGACTCGAATTGTCGAATGTCAATGTTAGTTACCCTTCTTCTCGATCTGTAAAACAAAGAGAGAGAGAGAGAGAGAGAGAGAGAGAGCTGTACCCATAGAGAGAGCGCAAATTAGAAAACAATTTCATTAGCTGTCCAATGGACAACGCCATTGTTCGTGGCCTATAGTTCGATTGGTCGATTGCTCGAATGAAATAGTATCGAAGAATGGCTGCATTGTGGTAGCCGAGGGGAAAAGAGAGAAAGAAGATATCGTGACCGATTCGACTTGAATGCAAAGTAATTTCAGTGAGAGGAATGAAAAGAAAGAATGGTGGTTACGTTGAGCCATCAACTGATTGCGACAGGGTGGCGCTCTCATCTTACCGGGGAACAGCTTCAACTCGGTGCAATTAAGTAAATCTATAGGAAAAAAAGTTAAAAGCAATGTCATCTCGAACTATTATTTCCGTTTTGTTTTTTTTTTTTTTTTTTTTTGTCAAAGTTGTTTCCCTTGAAAAAGGATTAAGGTCAGGTAAAATTCATCAAAGCGAATTTTCCCTCTAATTAGATGCACAATTTGGAATAATTTTTATACGAATCTAAAATTATTTCAATAATTCTATAATAATCGTCATTTTAATATAAGTTGTCGTCAAAACAAGCATCATTATTTATACCATTTTACGCTTTCTTTTTTTTACAATTCGCCTTTTATTATATTAAAACCATCGTATGTAAAAATATTTTTTAACGTGAATAATTTTAAAATCAATTCTTATTTCGCCTCCCTTAACGAAGAAGAGGAAAAAACTTACGAGAAAAATGAAAAATCTGAGCAGCGTGAGAAAGAGAGAAGCGGAATAAGAGGCGGGTTGAAATGTTTTCGAGTTAGCTGCGTCACTCGAAGCCTTAATTTAATAGTCAGCGGCCTGTTCTTTTCCAAACGAAGGGGAGGGGTGGATACTCTTCAGTGGCGATCCACCACCGCCGCCCTTGGATCTGCTTACAAAGCAATCTCTCCATCTGGGAAGGTCCAAAGGGAATGCCACCTAATCTAATCTCCGTTACGACGATGCCGAGTCCAAATCGAAGTTGGCAGAGCTTCCGGTATCCGGTTTTCTCCCGATCTCTAAAGGAGCCCGACGATGGAGCCTGGGCAGTAACCAATCTTTATCTTGATTATGCAGCGCCAACGCCGGAGGAGCCAATCTCTAGCCGAACAGGCTGCCAAATAAGGTCGTAAAGAGGCCGAATCTATCGATCACCGTTTCAAACTGCAAATTCGGCGAGGCTGATTTGCAATGGAGATTGGAGAAGCCGAGAACGATGCGCCCCATTCTCGAATAAGTAGCTGAGAAAAGAAACTCGACTCTTGTATCGGGCGTCGAGAGGAAAAACGAACCGTTGACTGATTATTCCTGAACAGGAATATATTCGCGAGGGGAGGATCTTAACAAACCGTGGACGAGGTAACAAATAGCAATCGATTCAAATCGATTCGTTGAAGCGAGGAATTATTCGTTAATTGCTGCTTCATTGTCGATTAAATTGAAGCGAATTTTAAACGAATTTTAATATGTTATTCGTCTACACGCGATGTCGATATGTCGAAGTTTTATTACGTTTAAAAATTGAATGATTTTTGATTGAATCTATTTGTATATTTATATATTCCTGAATATTTCAAACATTTTTCCTTTTCGAATAATTGATAGGGACATGCAAAGCATTTCTATTATTGATATATTTGATGAAATTGTTTCAAAGGATATTTAATATTTTATTATAAAATTGAATTTCATGGTTAAAAAATTAAGGAATAAATTGAAAAATGGAATAATTCAGCGATTTCGCTCGAAAAGTGTTAAGTATTGCCTTTTTTTTTTACTTTATATTACTCGATTTGCATACACCTTCGAAAACAATTGGAAAACGAATACATTATACGGAGGATAAGTACACATTACAAAATTATACAGCAGTGTGGAGTTTTCTTAACTTGGCGACGACCAACTCCCCCAACTTCCGGCAACTTCGTAACCTAGAAATTCTGGAACCGAATAACACCGGCAAAATCTCATCCCTTTCTACCAACAACAACTTTGTCGATCGATCGTGTCGAATTCGCAAGATTCCTTCGACTTTCAGATATATATCAACCCTGAAATAGTACGTACTTGCTCGAATCGAGCATCTTAAAGATTCAGTGACGTCTCGATGAAATTTTACAAGGTCGTACCAATAAAATCGTCAGCAAAATTTTATAATAAATGGAAATGGAATAAATGGACGAACAGTTGGCAGAACGATCGACGATATATCATATATAAATCGCGTCTCCAACGTCTGTGAAATTCCATAAATTGGATTTATAATTTTCATGAATTCGCATGATTCGAATTGACAACGATATTAGAAGATTTTATGTGATTTAACAGTTCAATAGATATATTCATTATCCAAAAATTCTTATAGGATAGAGTATTATGTCCATTTAACAAATAAATAAATAAATTATACAGGATTTTACAAATTTAATAAGTCTCTTATAAATTTTTCTATTAAAATAACGTGATATCACAATTTCTTCCAGAATTGAAAATTCTGACAAATTTTTATTTTCTATAAACCTTACTTTCACTTCACTATGTACAACGAAAAGATTTTACACAAAAATTTAAGTAAGAATGCTCGCAAAGCATGCACGATTCTATAGAAAACAGATCGATCATATTCCTTCTCAACGAATAAATCCATCCACCGACTTAATGCTCCCAATTCTTCGAATTACACACGACATTTAACGCCATTTCCTTCTTCCTCCACCGTTCCCTAGCTTTTGCATTTAAATTACATTCCTCGTATTCCTACCTTTATCCTTCGATCCTTTTCCCGATCGATTTCCGTGATGTTTGATTACATCACTTCTAATCAGACTAATCCAACCATCCCATGTTTTTTCCCCTCGAAAAACGCTGGATCATTTCATTACTCGAGGCTCGAGAAAGTGTGAAAGGTACGCCCCACGCGGCGGAAGCGTTGCGGTCGCGCGGATGAAAGCGGAATCGAAGGAAACGCTCGGAAGCCCCTCGAAGGAACGATCGAACCGTGGATATTTAAGTGTGATCGGTAGCTACGCGATCATCAGTCGAAGCTGATGATCGAGATGCTGCGTTTCGCGCCCGTAATTCTATTATTGTTGCAAGCGATCGTATTGCAAACATGCGTTGCTCGAGAATTGGTGAGTATTCGGGATCGTCGAGACGTCCAGGCCGAGGATGGGTCTGTCACCTCGATGCCCTCGAACATCGAGTCGAAGACTGATCTCGTGCCAGCTGCCTCTGGGCATCAAGGTCATCGTCACGAGTCCGGAGGGGGGCAGAGCCATCGCTCTGATCACCACGAGGAACACGGGGAGGAGGGTGAGAAGGGGTACAAGAGCCATCACCATCACGACAAGATCGAGAAGGGTGAGCATGACAAGCATCATCATTCTGGTCATCACGAGGAGCACGGTGGCCACAAGAAGGGGCACCACGATGAGCACGAGAAGTACGGGGAACACCACGAAGGTGAGAAAGGGCACAAGGCTGGCAAGTTTGGGGAGAAGAAAGGGCATAAGAAGGGACACAAGACCAAAGGGTATCACAACAAGTTCCACAAGGACGAGTATCACAAGGAGCATAAGTTCTACGATGATTACCACAAAGGGGGTCATCATAAGAAGCACGGTGACTTCCATGGGCATCACGAGAAGAAGGAAGGGCAGCATAAGAAGGGTGGTCATCATCATTCTGGGTATCACGAGGATCATCGTGGTAAAAAGGGTCATCATGACAAGGGACACCTTGACGAGGAGCACAAAGGCCACCATGGGAAACATGGACACGATGAACATTACAGTCATCATGATTCTTATGGAAAGAAGGGTGATCATCATTCTGGGAAGAAATATGGATACAACAAAGGACATAAAGGTTGAAGAAGAATCGATTTCAGAACGATTCTGGATTCTTTCAGATTATCGTTGTTGTTTTCAGTTTAAGGATAGACATGTTGTACTCTATTCTTGTGAATCGACGATTTAAAAAGATTGCGATTTGTTAATTGACTGTACTTTGCGTGTAAGCGAATATTGTTAAAATCAAAGAACAAATTGTCTTTATCACTTTTTTTAATAATAGAGGAATAATAAATTAATGTTTTTATACGAAAAAAAGAAAGTCAATTTTAAATAAAACGAATTTTATATTATACTTATTATATCGTAATATTGTAGAATTTGATATTAAGCTAACTGTCTTCAATGATGATTATTACTACTTTACACATCGCTTATATCTCCGTAATACAATGTGAAATTACACGCTTAACGGAACGTTATTTACGCCATTCGTTATTCATGCTACACTCGTTTAATACCTTAAATATTTCACAGCCGTCAGTCTTAAGTTTTTCCAAAGTGACGGCGAAATAATGTATTGCGATACGATGTATATATATATATATGTATATATCACGAGCAGTATTGTGTAAATACATTATGTAAATATGCGCACGGATATAGTGGCTGCACGCGAGAAAAAACATCGATATAACGTGCCTCATTGCTCTCTTTTTCACTTTATCCGCGGTGTGCTGCAGATAAGTTTCTCCGTTGCACATATTTGTCTCATAATACATCCATTAATCAAATCGAGAGGATGTGTTCCTTTCTTTCGATAAAAATTTGATTTTTCATCGTTGATACTCAATCGAGCGATACTTACTGATAGTTCTACAAAAATATCACAATGACCAAATTATTACTATGATTATTATAATAGTAGTCAATAATTTTATTATCCATTTTCCAAAATATTAAACGTATTTAATTTACCAATATATATCAAAAAGAAGAAAAAAATCAATTTTGAAAGCAAATGTGTAAATGCAATTATTATTTTGAGCACGTTTCACGAAAGCAATCCCATAGTAGATATTGAATTGGATTATAATTTAAATTTAAAATTCGCAATTTTTCATGAAAGTAACTGAAAGTTTTCTGTAAGATGTTTTATATCAAATCTATTAAACATTTGACGATTGAAATAACACAGTAATAATAATTATTCATAAAACGCATACATGCTAAGAGGTTAATCTTCGCCTTACACATCTTATTGATTTTCCTTCGTTGTTTATTCACGTTCATATCGAAGACATCGCTGCTCGCACGAATATTTCCATCGGGAAATTCTTTCTATTTACCCATCCACGTCCTATATAATCCCACACCTTCGAAAAGTTTATTCACATCGGTGTGGGAACACGTTTGCACGGCCATCGTCGCGCTGTGTGCCCGCGCAAGGAAGCGGCTACGGTAATAACGAGAACGAAAAACAATGTGTTCGGCTCGAAATTGGACCTACAATCGAAAAAAGCACAGCGGAGTGTGTCCGGGCCGTCCGGGATTTTAATCAAACGCGATCGCGCCCGCCTGTAATCCGGACAATTTCGCTATTTATGCGAGCGCGTCCCCGATACGTTGGAAAATTGTTTCATGTAATGCAATAAAGGCTTTTCCATCACGGATCCGTCCCGCACGCTCGAAAAATTTCATTCCAACCTGTCGCGAGTTTAAATCGCCGATGAAACGAGCAGAGTGGCAATTAAATTGTATCGTAAGGAAATTTCATTGGAAGATAAAAAAATTTTTATTTTTCAATTGGATACTTTTAAGTGCCCGTTTTTGGCATTCGAAGATATATATATTTTTATTTCGTAAAAATGGCGTAGCTTTCATAAACTGACTGAGAATAATTCGTAGCTATTTTCTTTGTGTTCGTTGCATTGATTATGATATCATAGGTAGTTGGATTCATCATGATTTCTATGCTGTGGTGATAAAAAATAGATATGGGCTTGAAATCTTTATCTTTCATCGTCGATAATGAAGGAAAAATTTAAAATACTCGAGTTTGAATAACTTATAAAGTTTCCTTCATAAAGTTGTTCATGTTTCATAATATTAAAAAGATATGACTATTAAAAGAAGAAGAATCCATCTATTATGAATCTAATTGTAAGAGTTTGTTAATCGATTATACAAAACTACAAAAATGATAGATATTATTCTATCTTCTACAGATACGTTACGTTTAAATTCAAAAACATTTTTCTTTTTAATTAAACTATTTCTCCCCATACATTGGCTGTCCATTGGTCAGACTTTCGAAATAATAAAGGAATGAAGACGTTCAGAGAACATAAGCTTATCCCAAGCATTTAATCCGGCTGGCTTATATCGTCAAGGGCTCTCTTCCACGAACTTATCGTGCAATTTTCAATGGAAACAAGAGAGATCTGTAACTATACGAATTTATTATTTCATCAGAGGATTAATCGTCCAATATGGAATTATTACTCTCCCTATTTTGTGTTCATAATTATTATTTATATACGGAACTTTCATTCCATTCTCTTCAGAATATTGTATTTCGACAATCGTAACAAGAATCCGTCCCTCTTTTTAATTTCAAACATTTCACGTGTGCTTTAACAGTGAAACGTATTAAAACGAAAACTGTAATTTTCATTAAAATTATATTTTACTCGGAGATTGAACAGGATGGACGTACCAGCCGGTTGGTTTTTCAGTAAACGAAACAAATTGCTCGGTAATGTTGATTTTTCGAATGAGAACGAATTCCGACACATCTTTGCCAGACTATCGCAAGTGTATTTTAATTTTTGTTCTTTGTTGCTCATACGCGATTTAATTCAATTTTAAGCTCGAGGAAAGGTAAACAGAGAGGGAGTTGTTGTACCTCGGTTTGTAAATGAAAACACGAATATTCTGTTTACCGTGAAAAATCTGTGAAATTGAACGATTTAAAGAATTCCGTAAAAAAGAAGAAAAAAAAAAGAGGAAACAAGATATATCGGATTTATATTTAAAAATGATTCAAACTACGTACTGCATATTTGTATGCAAATAGCTTTTTTATGTATTCCGTTTTCTGTACATCCGTGTTGCGCTTAGGAAACGCTAAAAAATTTAAAAATTTACTTTACACTCGTCTTTATTGAATCTATTAATATTTTATTCAAAAGTAGAATTCGTGTAAAGATATATTTTATTATATAAAATGTGAGAGTGTATACGATTTTAAATAACGAAACTTAACAAAGAATATTTAATGTATTATATGATTTAAAGGAAAAAGTAGAAAATGAAATAAGACAAATTTAAGATTTCGTTATTTCAACATTTTCTTACTCGAAACGAAACTTAAATATCAATATTCATTGATTGTCAATGAACTGTAATTAAAAATTAAAACTTGTATTAATCATCCTTTCAATAATTTTTATCCCTTAATTATATTTTAATGAATAAACTATGAATATATTCATGCAAATATAAATACAACTATAACAGAAATAGAATTCGAATATCGAATAGTATAGAAATCCTCGTTTCATTATCCAAGTCATTCATCATTAAACTCGATCTTTTGTGCATGACAGATCATCGATCAGAGGTCTTCTTTAAATTCCATGATCTAAATTTTCGTATTCCAGACATGGCTTTTCATCGTATTCACTTGGAATTTACACGTCCCGTTTAATTTAAACGCTTTTCATTGTCCTCGACTCGCATACTAAGTCCTCGTTACTTGCTACTTGCGTGCCGGTGTAAACTCTATTAGCAGCTTCGTTCACGACTCGATTTCATTAAAATAAAACCGGTTACCAGTGGAACACTACCACGTTTTTAACCATTCCTCTACGAATTATCCGTTAGCGACTAATTGAACGTATATATGGTTTGCAATAATGATAGTATCTCAAAGTGTCACATGTAAATTTTAATGCATTATTGATAAAATTCTTCGATTAAGAAAAAAGAATCTTGTCTTTTCTTGAATAAAAGTGTTTAAATCGATGATCAAGATATCTGGAGTGAAAGTATTAATGGTTCTGATCGTTCTTTCATTTATTGATTGGGAATCGAATTATAGTGATTTAAACTCTTTCTAATTTCAATAAGAGTTCCACTAAGTTTAATCAAATTTTTAAAGCAAGTTTCAATCTGATCAACTTTATAAACAACTTTCTCATAAACTAATCATCAATGTATAATAACGCCCTTCTATGTTAAATGTAATGTAAATTTAATAGTTTTCATTGAACGCACCCAAATGCATAGTTGATTAATTTTCAATAGCATTTCCTATATGCATGAAAACAAGAATTAGAGTAATTGGAGCTATTACTCTAATAATAATCTCTGCATATATTGATCAACTGAACATGTTGCAACGCTACAAAATTCAGGTTAAATTACGCAATTATCAGAAAAGAAATGTAATATATGACACAGCTCAATTTATCTGAATAATTCAAATAATTGGATTTGGACAGCACATTCACTCGTTAAGTGAAATTCGAGGATGAATTGTTTGAAGTGTTCACGTAAATGGAGTAATATTATTTTAATAAAATCATTTAGGCGATGATGAAAAGCGGGAAAAAGTAAAATATAAACAATCATTATATCAATAAAAATTTCGTTTCGACAAATCGATATTATAATGAATAAGATTATTATTCGACGATAATTATTCCTTTATCTTTCTCTGAAACAAACTTTAAAACAAACGGTAAACAAATTTGTGGACATTTTTCACGCATCCCTGGAACATAATTCAATCCGTAATCAGTCGGCAAAGAAAAACTTTTGCGAGGAAAAGCGTAGCATAAATAAAAAACTAACTGAAATCAAACAGGACTCTATATGGGGATAATTCTCCTTCCAGTTTCAGAGAAAATGTTTCCGCTTTAACTAACGTTTTACAAATTGAGCGAGAAAGTTATTTCAATGTTCTTAATTTGATACAAATGAATCGCCAACAACAGCATATAATACAGAAAATACAGTAGGATTAATATAACAGCGATACTTTATTCAATCTCCATTCATGATTTCGTCAGTTATGATGGAATGGTCAATTTACTTGCCAAAAGTTGTTTTTCCAACTATCTAAAATTAATTATATTAATTTCAAAATTAATTATGTAACGGTGATGACTGCTACTAGATATATGAAATTTGTCAAAGCTTTTAGAAACAATTTATACTCATTACTCGTATAACTGAAAACTAATAATATGCAAATTTATTAATTAGTAATAATACTTAGTAACGATCAAACGTGAATAAATGAATTTGATGAAACACGATTCCTTAATTAACTTCCGCAAGAATTTCCAGAGCGTACAATTTCTAATAATTAATTCCATAATTTTTCTAATCTAATCTAAATTTCAAACGTCGAATTTTATTCGAATAAGAATAAGATTCTTTTAAATGTTCTCCTCAACGCGTAAAAATTCGCACTTATTCGCGTGAAACATATATATATATTCGTGGCAAATATATCTTCTTCCTTGAAGAATTCTCGAAATCCAATCAATTTAGATTCGTGGCTGCGGTCGAGGAGCATCCCGGAAAACGGACGGAGGAAATACGAACGACGTCGAGCGACTGTAATTAAATGTAGTAATTTCGCAACGGAAACGTCTTCGTTGGAATCGAAGAAAAAGATAAATTACCGATGTGCCGTTGATCGATCCCGTGGAACCGGAGCGTAATCCTTTAAGTGAAAAAGAAAGCTTCTAATCGAATGCGATCGAATTTACTCGAGGAAGAGTCTGTTGTACTTTCCTTGTTTCCGGTCGGCCGAAAGCAAAAACTCGACTCGGCCATCGAAAGAAATCCACAGTGTGAGTTGACAGTGACGTGGGACGAAACGATACAATAGATCCTGTCCTTTGAGATATTTCTTCTCGCGCCAACGTAAAAATGAATTTTCTCACAATTAAGCCTTTTTCGAGTACTCCCATATTCCTTAAAATCCATCCACCTGCAATTGAAATATATAAATCAGAATCAGCATCGTCATCTCGTTAAATCATTACGCTTTTACATTTTACATCTGAACGTTGCTAATTGACGCGACGAGTGGAACAAGCGTGGACGAGAAGCGAGAAAGAAGAGATCAGGGGATGAAAAGAAGAGAGAAAAAGGAAAAGGACGATTTCAATGTCCCTATCGAGAATATTTAACCGGAGAGGAAAACCGATAAATTGCAGGAATCCCGGTTGCACCGAATTCGAGAAACGTGGCGGTTGACGATGAAAAATCCTGTCCCGCAGAAATTGCTCCGTACGAGTGGCTCGTTGGCGAGACGCGGATAATTTTTCCTTTTTGTTCGTATCATGCCGACAACAGCCTCTCCGCGAGGACGAATGAATCGGCGACGGTGCTCGAGAGTGCTCATTAATTTGGCCGAACGACAGGATTATCATGCGATCGATCGAAAAAAAAAAAGGAAAAAGAAAAAAGGTACCAGGGCGAAATAGATTCGCTTCTCGCCTCTTTAACAGGCCTCTTCCCCCGCGCGTGCATTCCAAGAGAGAGAGAGAGAGAGAGAGAGAGAGAGCGTACACGGCATGGCACAGTAGCTCGAGATCCACGACCGTTTCCTCTTTTTCTTTTATGAGTCGCGCGACCACTCCAATTAGATTAATTAAGCCAGCCACGCGTATATGCATCACGGGATGAAACAATGCTCGGCGGTGTTGGTGGCGTGGCGTGGGGAGAGGGGAGACGTAGGGCTCACACTGGCGGAATTGTCACACGCCAGAGAATTTCAAGTAGATCCGCTCGCTTGTATGCAATCTCCGGCCGAGAATGGGCAAGCGTGATCGTGTGGCTTGCTGCAACATCCAGGCCGCCCTAAAAGAAGCGTATAAAGCTTCGTTAATCCGTGTCCGGTGCACCGGAATCCAGTCTAGATAGACCCACAAATGGCCATGGCAATTTCATTTGCAGAGGGTGGAATCGTTAATCAAACCCCGCTGCTAGATGCCTGGCCGACTGTTCTCGTGTGCGCATCGTCCGCGTTTTTTTTCTCAATGTGTGTGTGTAGGTTTGTGTAGGTTTGTGTATACACGTGTACACGTAGGTGTAGGCGCGCGTGGCGTGATAAAATGAAAATGCCGCGAAGAAAATGATGGGGGAGGGGAGAGTATGTGTACGTATATGTGTTGTTGCGTGTATAAAGTTGCACGTGTTCAAAGTTGCTTTGGGCATTTATATCTTTATATTTTTATACATTCTCGTCACGCGGAACGTGAAGATTTATTAGGACGCGTTGAAATTTTAAGCATACTTGTGGAATATATACGGATAAGATGCCGACGCGTTGAATAATTTAATGTCCTGTTCAAGTTTTAATTGAATTTATATTCGTTGCGCTATATATGATTCTATTATAATCTCTGCTAGATAAATTCAAAAATTCAGTGTAAACTGCTTTGATCGGTCAAACGTTCACTTTCATTTGATCGTCTTAAAGCTTTTAACATATTTTCACAATGAATGTTTTCGTAAATATTACAAATTAAAAAAGTTGGTACACATAAAATATTTATTAATAAATAATTTAAGTTTGCATTATTTGTAGCTTCTATAACGTACAAATGAAATGTTGATTTTTATGAAAAATAACAATAAAGGAAAGAAGAAATCTGATATTCTATATTCCCATTCGTTTCCATAGCCACGAAAGTCTTTTTCGCCATGACGATAATCCTTGTAATAATAATCCTCGTGATCCTCGGCGTCACTGCGATCCTTACGATCTCTATGATGATACTCTTTTCCGTAATAACGTCTCTTACCATGATCCTGCTTTTATTCATTACAATCGTGACGACCTTCGTTGTAATATCGACCGCCATTGCGTTCGTCGAAGTCAGAATCATAATCCTCGTCATAGAAATCCTTGTACTTTTTATACTGATGACTACTGTACCCTTTCCTATAATGGCCATTCTCCTCGAAATTTTCACTCTTCTCGCCTCCCTCTCCTTCGTAATAATTGTCATCACGATGATCATTCTTTTCTCCATCATCTTCGTTGTCGTAATATCCGTGACGCTTGTCCAAGTCATGGTGGCCTTTGTCAATTTTCCCATACCAGTGTTCAGTAATTATTATCGATGTAATTATCAACATTGTCTTCGTGAATGGCGTAACTTCTATCATCTTCCTCGAACGAAAGGTATCGACCGGTTCGAGGATCTCGTAATTAATACTAGCCGTGAAACTCGTGGGCGCCAAAATAGCCAGTAGTATCAATATCGGTGGAGTTTCACGTACGGCAAACATATCGGTTTTCTTTAATCTCCGGCTTCCTATTTTTCGAAAAGGGCACAAATGTGTATTTTGTAAAGTTGGATAGTTGATGGGAAAAGCACATATTGATTCGCGATTAGCAGCCTCGTATTTTTCTTACCTGAAGTGATCCATTGTTTGAAACGAAGGGAAGGACTCGTTTCTATTTTATGGATTGAACAAATTAAGTTTGAAAATTATATCTCATGCGGCTCGAAGAGAAGAAATAGAGAGACTATATAATATAATAAGAATTTTTTACGATTCGACGTGAAGTTTTGATAAATTTTACTTTGTATTAAATTACTTTTTGCACTTCAGTCGGTCTTGCTGTAATTCTTGAAGATGAATTAACGTGAAAAATTAAAGTTAAGATGTATAATATAATTGTACGTATGATAAAAGTATGAAAAAAAGAGTTTTTAACATAAATGATTTATAAGAAACGACGAGATGCATCATTATTATTTAAAAAATTATACTATTTAAAAAAAAATTGTGAGTATGTCAGCTTTATGTGATCTCTGCATATTTATTTATTGAAAATCTCAAACCGCATAATGTATCTTTTTATTATTCTTTCAAACAATTTTCGTAAGAAAATTTTTTCAATAGTTTCACTTCTTCAAAGAATATTCCAATATTGCGAGTTAAAGTGAACACTTTACAGTAAATTTCGCGGTTATCATTCTATTTACCTGTTAGCTCGAAATTTTATCGTACAACGTATTCGCGTGTGAATAAATTTTTCTGAAACAGTCAGTCGCAAAGAATTCGTTCGCTCGAATATTAGTTGGGAATTGTTACTCGTCCGTTGTGCGACAAGTGGACGAAACCGGTGATATTACGGCAAACTAGCTAACTCTTGTAATCGATATGATACACGAAAATCTAACTTTTATATTTCACTTGTGGTATCTTTCTATGCACCACCGGCCGCCATCGTTAAGAAAAATGTGCAAAACGTTACCAACGGATACAAGAATGTCTGTGAAAGAGGAGAACATGGCCTGATCTGATCTGGTCCACATTGTGATGCTACGGAGAATTCATTTGCTACTTGTTGCGGAAGTTATTGTGTGAATTCGAATGTTTTATTGTTACAAAATTATATAATTCCGTTAGCGAAATTCCAATATATCTTGCCACGATTCAGTCACGAATTGTTTTTTGCGTTATTGTTTAATATTTAGACTAGATAGATGTAAGATGAGTCTGGTAGATCTAGTGGGTAATAGAATTGTTTTGATATAACAAAATAAAGTGTTAGATATATAATATTTAATATATAATATTTCTGGATGATCGTCACATTGTCCTTCTACATTTATAAAAGATTTTCAAAGATTTCAAAGAATGTATTTTTACATTCCTTGTTATTCATTCTTTTTATTTTGTCATTATACTTAATAACAAATATTGAAATTTTTACATTAAAATAAGATCGGTTTCTGTTAAACTATATGTCGTTAATTTTATGCTATTTTATACTGTGTACTGATTTATATATACTGCGTAACAAAAAGTAGTGACAGATTTAAATAATATTCAAATTTTGTTTTTGTTTCGAAAAAAATCATTTAATATTTATAATGCAACATTAATACTTAGATTAGAGATTATGTTAGATTAAAGAGATAATCGTACTTTTTAATTCATTCATTATTTTCTTGAAAAATGAAATTATGTCGGATTCGCAATACTTACATTATTCAAAAAATTGAAATTCAATACTTTAGTTATTAAAAAAGTACATAAACGCAGTAAAAATCAGTTAATATATTTCTATATCAATTTTCATTGAATATTGACAGTTATTTATGGAAGGATCTATATCAATCCAGTCTATTAATTCTGGAATCCAAATTGCTTTACATTGTTTCCGTTACTATGTCATAATAGCTGTAACTGAAGTGTGATTGCATTACGAGGAATGTGTAGTCATTGAAACTATTCACGTGCAAACCTATTGATTCCCCTATCTTGAAACTTACGTTCTGCAGTATATAGAGAGGAATCGAAAGATGGTGTGAATTTCATCTTTCAAAGGAAATCATTTATGAGAATAAAAGAACACGATTTTGTTTGACAAAATTAAAAAGAATGCAGGATTTCAAAGGCATAAAATCTTCTATAAAATATAAAAGGATATATTTCAACGAATAAAAATAAAATTTAATTATTGGAGGACAATTTTACTATTAAAATAAAACATGACGAATTTTAAATTTCAACGTTTAAAATTAATCAACGATAGAATAAAAAACAATTTAAGCAACAAAATAAATAAATTGTATTATTTTTTGCTGCTCTATTTAATGGTGATGTCCACCACCTCCACTCGAATATCCATGCTTCTTCCCTCCATGATGCTCTTCCTTTTTGCCATAATCCTCGTGATGCGAATGATGTTCATCGTGCCCATGCTTTCCATGGTAACCCTTATGATCCTCGTCATAATGTCCCTTATCGAAATGACCTTTCTTTCCATGATGATCCTCATGATGGCCGGAATGGTGATGGCCGCCCTTCTTGTGATGACCTTCCTTACTCTCATGGTGTCCATGGTGATTTCCATGTTTCTCGTGATGACCACCCTTATGGTAATCATCATAGAACTTGTGCTCTTTATGATATTCATCCTTGTGAGCTTTATGATGATAACCATGAGTCTTTTCACCCTTCTTGTGACCCTTTTTATGCCCAAACTTTGAACCCTTATGTCCCTCTTCATGTTCATGGTGGTGTCCATGTTCTTCATGCTCGTCAAAATGTCCCTTCTTGTGACCACCATGTTCTTCATGATGACCTTCGTCATGATCCTTACCGTAATGACCATGATCACCCTTGTCGTGATGATGATAATGCTTGTACCCCTTTTCACCCTTTTCCCCATGCTCCTCATCGTGGTGTCCATGATCTTCGTGACCACCACCCTCCTCGTGATGATGACCATGATGGGTAGCTGCCATATCGAGATCCCTTCTGTTTCTCAACTCCCTAGCTGTGGACTGAGAGACGATTGTGCAAATCACGGCTAGGCCGAGGCACAGCCACAAACTCTTGGCCATATTGGATCCTTTGTATACCAACGAGTGCTATCGTCGACTGATCAAATCGCTTTAAAGCAATGCTTATATACCTACCGTTATAGTGGCGTTTCATACGTAATCGCTTTCGTTCGTACGCTTGTTGATAGTAAACAGTAGTATCGAGTGTTGCTCAAAATTTTATTCCTTCACTCTTCACTTCTTCGATATCAATTTCATTTATATTTATTGTTCGTTACTCCATTTTCAATTTTTCATTCGTTTTTACTCGATACTTTTTAATTTGTACGTTTTCTTTTTATCTATTTACTTATTCTCTATTAATATCTCAATGTAAAAATAATATTCAACATCAATGCTCTTTTCTTGTTTTATTCTATATCGATACTTATCGATAATAATAATCTGTCTTTTATAAGACTTTTATAACATATCTGTCTTTTATAACATTTTTTTAGAAAAAGATACTTTAATACGATTTAATAACATTTAAAGAAAAAATTTATTCTTTTTTATTCAAAAACTTTATCTCAATAATAACGCATATAATCATTTTTCGAATTTTAATAAATGTAAATGAAGATATTTCTTTCAAAAGAAGAGTTTACGATCAATTATATTTTAATCATTATATAATATGAATATTATAGAATATAGAAGGCTGAAACCTTTGAATCATATCGAGAATATAAAAAATGAAAAATATATTAGATGATTCGTTATTGCTTTCGAATAATAATAAAAGATAAGGAATATTTTTTAAGATATTGAACGATGAATAAAGATAGGGCTATATTTTTTAAATAAATAAGAATAATCGGAGATTTTCGGCCTACAAAGCAATTAGCTGTGAAATAAATTAATGTTATTTGCTCGTAACGTGGAAAGTACAGAATCAAATCAAGCATCGCTAACGCGGCAATCCCGATAAAAAGCCAATCAATTTGTAGACGGCTGAATAACAGTAGAACGTTTATTACAAAACAGCCGGTAATATGAAAATATTATTTTCACCGTTCACCGAACTTCTTTCTGCAACAATAGTTTCTCGCTTTCGTTCCCGATTCAATATTAGGCAGAAATTATTTCAATTAACGAACAAAAAGATATGTGAATCAAATTTAAATCGAAATTTTCCAAACGACGGGATAAATTCCTTTCTTCGACGAATTTTATTTAAATCATAAATTTTATTACCATCAAGCATAAATAAAGAGATCAATAGGATGTCCCAATAGAAATTAAAGAAAGGATTGATAAGTTTATAAATGAATTGGATTGTATCAATACTGTATAAATTCAAACCGTATCCTAATCTCTTAAATATTCTAGAATCTATTACACACTGAATATACATATATAAAACCTATGAAATTAATTTCATAAAATGAAATTTATTCGAATTGAAATTTGTTTCAATGGTATTGCTCATCGATTCGACTATTACCTGAACTTCCTTTATCCCTCATTACATTTCTCTTGTTATTAACCATTTTACGTTCTACGAATTGAAAATGAAGATAACGAGGGAATGAATTTAAAGTGTTCGGTCAGATATTGCGATTACATTGATCGTAAGACAAAGAGATCAACCGTGTCGAGGAATTTCTTAAAAGGAGCCATAATCGTTCTATCTATTTTGCGGTCGATGAACAACAAAAGTATGTTCCTGTTAATACAATTTTATTTATTTTCTTCTGCCTCACTGTTAGATTTAGACGATCACGTCTGTCGATGAATATTCAAAATCAATGGATCGACTTCCATTAACATGACCAAAAGTGTTCACATCTGTCGAAAGGTGTTGAGAGAAAAATTATTAAATATAACGAAACAATTTTCGTGGCAACAAAGATTAGTCTAAAATCCAGATTTGCCTAGAAAATCGATCATTACGAAAAAACACATTGTCTACACAACAACGTAGAAAAAGCTTTAAATGGAAGCAAGAAATGTAATGTTTACATGGAGATATTTCACCCGTTAAGTTTAAGCAACCGATCTCGAGCAGGCGTTGCATAACCGCGTTGGACCGATCGAAATCGACGAATCGCCAAGCCTTGAGCGGGTTAAGGAGACGTTACTTTCGCAACTTTCGCAAAGAGGCAGGAACCACTGCTTCCTTAATATCGATTATTCTCCCGTTCGATATATAATCCGGGAGTGATAGCCGGATTAATCATACCGAACGCAGCGTCCGAGTCGAACGTTTCGATATTATACCATCGATCGAATCCCTACCGATCACCCACCCCCCCACCATCATGAAGTCTCGACTCGCGATTTCTCTACTGTTGGCGTTTGTCCTCTGCCAGTTCGTCTCGATCGTTGCTCGAGAGATCGATAAGAGATCGTACGATGACCTAGCCGTGGCAGCGACTCATCATCACCACGAGGAGGGCGGTGGTGAGGAGCACCACTCCGATCACCATAGCAAGCACGGTGACCACGGTGACAAGGGTTACAAATCGTCTCATCATCACGAGAAAGGGGAGAAGGGACACCACGACAAGGATCATCACAGCGGTCATTACGACGAGGACGAGGGTCACAAGAAGAGCCATCATCACGACGATGGTTATTACGCGGAGCATCATAAGGGGGAGAAGGGGGAGAAGGGTCACAAATTCCACGAGGAGGGGCATTATGGGAAGGGGCACAAAACGAAAGGACATCACGAGATTCATAAACTGGACGAGTTCAAGAAAGACAAGGAATTCTTCGACGAACACCACGATTCAGGACACCACGAGGATCACGGTGGCCATCATCACGAGCACGGGCACAAGAAGGGTGGACATTTCAAGAAGGGACATCACGATCATGAGGAGCACGAGGATCATTATGGGAAGAAGGGACACTTCGAGAAGGGGCACCATCATCACGATGATAAAGGACATAAGAGCGAAGGTGGACACGAGGAACATCATTCTCATCATTCTCATCATGGGAAGAAAGGGGGACACGATGATCACAAATCATGGGGATTTAAGAAAGGGCATTAAGAATGATTTTTATCGATTGTTATGTTTGTTGAACGCTGTGTTACGTTGATCTTTGTATCTGATCGAAAATAAATGTATTTTTGGAAACGATTTTTTCATGTTTCCTTCCTGTTATTCAGTTATTTTGTAGTCAAATATTTTTTGCAATAAATCAAATCAAATATTATATAAGCTAAAATATAAACTAAATATTATGATACCTGAATCTTTCAGATAGATTTGTTGAAAGATAAAATAGTTTAATATAAAATATTTACAATACACTTCAAATAGTTAATGTATTGATAAAATATTTAGGTTTCTACGATAAACAAATTCTCTGCCAGAAATGTATCAATTAATAAATATCTCTGTAAAATACTTTTTTGAAATGTTTAAAAAAAAAATAGTAAAATATATGACAAATGTTGAAATTGATTATTTCTCAATTTTCTTCTCTACGACGCATTACAAAATATATCAGTATTGATTTGCAATGGTTTATCTTTTTGCGTTAAATACATTGCAGTATACTAGTCCTAAAAAAAATTAGGTCAATAACACTTTCTGGAAAAGTTATTTCATTCTATTAGGTAACAAAGTTTTCACTTTGCAACAATTTAAATTTCATATTTCCAATCGCTTTTTATTTATCCCTACTAAATAACACCCAGTTTTTATCTCAGTTATGAAGGAATAATTAATATTCCTTATCAATAATTAAATTAATATGAAAACTTCAATTATATACATATTATTAATTATAAAGTATACTAATATATAATTAATATAAGATTAATGAGATTATATTATAAGATTATTATAAAAATATAATAATAGAATTTTCATAAAATTTCAGATGCTACGACGACGATTAACGATTTTTTCTATTAAATTCGTGCGCTCTGTCTGATTTCGAATCTTCTGCGACACTATAATCCTCGTGTTTCTCGTAATGGGATTTTTCGCTTTCTTCTGCCTGGTGACCTTGATCCTCGATTACATGGTGTCCGTTATCGTAATATCCTTTCTTTCCGCGATTCTGATAATCATTCCCAAAAGAATGATGTCCTCCTTTCTTAAAATCACCCTCGTCGATCTTGTAACCTTTGTCGAATTCCTGGTATTCGCCGAAATCACCCTTCTTGTGGTCATCGTCGTAGAAGTCCGTCTCCTTCTTGTATTCGTCCTTGTGATAGACATTGTGGAAACCATTAGTTTTGTGCCCCTTCTTATGGTAAGACGAGTGACCGTAATTCTTGCCCTTTTTGCCTCTCTCTGCCTCCTCGTGAGAACCGTGATTTTCAGCTTCGTCGACGTGTCCCTTCCTGTCCTCACTTCTGTTCTTATAGTATCCTGGCAGACATTTAAGGGCAATTTCTCGAGTGTAGATCGATTAAAAGGATAAACGATATAATTTTACTTCTACACTTCTTTACTTTCAGAAAGAAAATTTTATTTCTTAACACGTTACGAAATAATCTGAACACCAGATTAACCAGATTATCATTCTTAGAAATAATCAAAGTAAGAACGAAAATAATTTTCCAATAATCGTCACGTTTAAAAAAAACTCACCTTCTCGACGTTCATCATCATTGCTACCACGTTCCCCTTTGCTAAACTCCTTCCAAGTCCCGTATTCCTTCTCCCCTTTCCCTCCATCCTCCGAATACCTCTCCCCCTTTCCAGTTTCGAACGAGCCACTCTCATCATCCGAGGAGATTTCACCAACCTCCTCCTCGTCCTCGTAACCCCCATACCCAAACAGTTTCACTGATCCACCAGATCCATCCTGAATCTCCCCTTCCTCGTCTTCCTCTTCATCCTTCTCCTCGTCACCATCCCCCCCTCCATCCTCCTCTCCCTCGTCATCCCTCTCGTTCACGGCTATTTTTCCATCAACGTGATACAATCCATCGCGCGCCACTTCACCTTCCAACGATTGCTCGTTATCGTAATTACTCGTTCCTTGATAGCTCGGGACACTGTTCGCGACCGCGTAGGGATGCAGAAGCGGATTCGTTTCGGGAGCATCGAGGTGCGCAACAGGTGTAGCCTCGACAACGTATTGCACGGCGGCCGGCGCATGATAGAACCGTCCACTTCCGTGATTGGTGTACTGCATGTAGTAAACCGGAACTCCTTGTCGCTGATCGTACACGTAACCGGTCGCGGACCTATCTAGATCTTCGGCGATCATCTTGTTCACAAACGTCATACGTTGCTCCGGGGCTGCGCCGCATTGGCGAGCCAGAAGAAACACGCACGCGAGAAACGTAGCTTTCGAAGGCATGGTTATATATATATATATATAGAGAGAGAGAGAGAGAGATCACGGGCTCTCGAGAAATCGGTGGTATGCAAACTGGTGTGTTCGTGAATCGACGGTCTCGCCTTATATATATACCATACACGCGAGAAACGTGATTCGTCGGGAATAAGGGATCGTGGAGCGGAACCGAGAGTATTCCACGGCCGATAATTCAAGTACACCGTGTTATTGACGTTTATGCTCGGCCTGTTCGCCGATTATTCTAGGGAATCATGGGTGATTTGTGTAATGCATCACCACGCGGCTGGCCCGAGCAGTGACCAATTGATCACCGATCCTTTCCATGGGTGATTTTGATCGCGATTCTTAAGAATGGATAATGCCTTCAAGAATTTCGAAAAATAATATTTGGTATGGGAGATCGCTTTTGAATCGCATTGATATTCCAATTCTGAAGGATAGGATTTAAAGGATTTAGGATGTTAATGTTAAATAAGTGGCAGTGGTAAAAATGATTTAAATTTATTAATGGTTGGATTGAAAACTTTTGTAAGGAAAGATTCTTAAGCATAAGTATATATACAAAATGTGAAATGTAGTTTATGGAGAGTTTTTATTGGGAGACTGTTTGTACACGGTATTTCGTGTAAATTTATTTGACAGGCGTGAAGAGGAAACTAGTAGCAATTATTTAATGCTTGATTGGTGTTACAAAATCAAACGCGGAATTTTAATATATTTTTAAAAAAGTTAGAACTAATTTTAACGATATACAAAACACGATGAATCTAATTAAAATAGAAAGACTGTTATTATATAATGAAATTCTAGTAATATACTGATATGCAGTATTGATCATTTAATTGAAATATTAACAATAATATTTTATACTATAAATTGAAATAACTCAAATTAATGAATTTAACGATTGATGAACGATTTAAAGATCAAAAGCAAAGTTTAAATAATTAAATACCTTATTATGCAATAACACGAATATCCATTATTGAATACAGGTTTGTAAAATTAATTTTCAGAGATATCCCAAACAAGAAAAACCACAATTCTTACGAAAGACAAAAGTGACTCAAACATCTATCGTTTTTCAAATCCTGCCACACCTGTCCTTTCAAGGATAGCCCAGTTTCTCTAAAGTCGCAAAGGAACATCGAAAAGATTAACCAAGATTTTGGAAGTTTGATCAACGATACGACTACGTAAAGCCACGCGAAGTGAAAATTTCATCACGATATCTTCGAGCCTGTCCTTTCAGATGTATTACTTCGTCAATAATCCTGGGCGAGAGGCAATCGTGTCCAATCACTAGAGTGGGTCGCATGACGTATAAAAGAGCTGGATTGTGCCGCGATTACAGTAGAATTGAACGCGTTTCTGTGAACCAACATACCTGTAACTGCGTCTGAAACAATCTATCCATCCGAAATGTGTACAATTTAAATTTAACTTTAAAATTTTGGAAAAAGATTAAAGCATAAAGGTGTTGTGACGAAGAAAAATGAGAATCTTCAGAAGAGAATGGTACACAGTTCACGCAGTATTCTGCGTGCATTTCACAGTTACGATTGCTCGAGCCGACAATCTACATCCTAATAATTGGGAAACAGGCGAGAAAGGGATCGAGACGAGACAAGCTTTCATAGAAATAGTTGATGATGAGCCATCCGTTGAAATGAGCTTTCAGAAGAAACTGATCCCCATAAAGGAACCTCGCAAGAATCTTCGAATATTTGCACTCCCTTTGGAACCGGATGCTGAAATGTTGCCACTCCATTATACGAGTGTCAAACCTCCTGGAGTCGATCATATGGAACTGAAATACGCCGAATCCCAAGTTTCTCAAGTTGTACCTAAAGTCGAAAAGGCTGATGATAATCGACAAGTGGCCAAGAAATCGAAAAAAGAGGGTAACGAAGAAGGATATCGTGAAGTATCTTCGTTTGAAAAGGGTCAGAAAGGGGACAGTTCGAGGAAGAAGAAGAGGACTGAGTACGTTGAAACTGGTGGAAAGAGAAAGGTTCAGCATAATCGAGGAAGGAATTCGGGGCAAAAAATAAAACGGACTAAAGGTAAGAAAGGAGGTAATTATCGGGTGGGAAACAACGATCACGTGAATCGTAAAGCAATTGGTTACTTAAACGTTTATCACAAAGACGAATACAAGAGAGATCATGATTTTTACGGGAACGATGATCAGGGAGGTCATTCGAAGAAACATGGACGATATAACGAGAAGCACGTCGCCATCGAGGGTAGATACAGGAAGGGTGGTGCTCACGATTCTGATGACGTCAATGAAGCGAAACATCAGAAGCAGGGGAACTCCCAGGCGAGTGGTGAAACCAGAGATCATGAGATCTATCATGGATAGATTCTTTAAAAACTTCCAAGGACTCAGGGAGCAGAGAAATAAAAATGGCAGTAAAAATTTTGGCTTCGATCAGATGAAAATGTGTTAATTCTTATGTAAGTAATTCGGCAATATGTCTGCAAAGATAATGTATATTGTGTATTTATTGTAATAAATTAGAATTATTTTTTAATCGATTCTTGTTCAATGAACACGCATTTTTTATTTATTATTTCGTTTAGGCAACATTTGATATCATGTAATTTTTTAAGCAGCTGATTAAAAAAAAATGTGCATTAATTAAAAAGGTTAAGTATTGTAGTAAAGGGTAATATTATTCTAGAAATTTTTATTCCAGAAATTAATATCAGTATAAATGTAATATAAATGTTGATGCATTTAATATATATAAAATATTCCTCTCGTTTTGTGTTTTATATTTCATATTTCGATGATTATTTTAAATTGTTCAGAAATATGTTTCCAGCAATACGCACTTGATGAATATATTTTATTCCATATATTTTGTTAATTTTTCCATTTTCTGTATCACATTTTATCCACGACACTTAAAACCAGACGGATGACATTTATTTTTTACAACAATGTGCAATGTCAAATTAAAAATCAAGTTTTCTCGTAATTTTATTTCCGTTTCTTCTCGTTCGATACAAATTTTCTCATTTTATTTACCAATATCGAGAAACAAATTCTTCAAACTTTTCCATTTCTTCTCATAATTAATCACGTATACATACTTATTCAAAATCATTTATTACAATCCCTGTATCACACACAAAACAGTCAACAACCCCATCTAATATCCATATCACCGTCCAATCAATATCCCATCAACCACACATCCTTCAAAAAACTCTTGAAAGGCAAGGGGGGGGGCAAAGATTCATCGTTAAAAATTCCCAATAACAAAAGCCTGGATACAAATCGGTACGACAATTCCACAGATATCAATTTTCTTTCGTTAAACAACATGTACTTCGTTGTCAAAGGAAAAATCAATTCTCTGGTCTACATCTCGTTTATATTCGCCAACCCTGTGTTTTCGTTCATTTTTCTGCGCCCCCTGCTCGAGTCACGAACCTTTTCATCGTGGTCCAGAATTTTCTCATTTCGAGTGTCATCGATTCGACAAGGAGAAGCGTGGATCCCAAAAATATACTCTCGTATTTTTGCCTGCAGTTCATCAGAAACGGTATTGTTCCGTTACTTTTTTCCTTTTTTTTTTTTTTTTTTTTCCTTTCCCTTGCCGCTTTTATTTATACGATGGGCAACCGATAATTCGACCGTGCACGGGATCGTTTCGCGCGTCAGCAAGCGAAGCCTCCGCTTGATTAATGGATATTAATAATGCTCGGCATTGTTGCGCCGATAAATTGCAATCTTTCAGCGTATCGGGTGAAATGAGAATAAAAGACGGTAATTGATGCAAACACGTCTGCCCGCTTTGTAACGTACGTGTTCCTCTCGTTATACCCTTATTCGAGCACGACGGTGCATAGCCTTCGTGCATTCGCCTTTAGAATAGATAGAAAAATTTATCTTCTTCCAGCATGTGTGCTTTTATTTATAGTACGGTGAACGCTTAATGGATATTTGTTGAAAATATAGTCGAATAAATTTTTATATGTATTCTTATGTATATTTATGATAATACATGTGATATGTATATTTATAATAAGGAAAATGTAATGCTGATGACTATTTGCTATTTTTGTGATTATGTTAAATTGTTACGAGGATATCAATTTATTCTCATTTAACTTAACAATGGATAATAATTCATTGAGTTTTTGTTTTATCAGATTTGTTTACAATAGTTTACATAGATAAGATAAATAAATTATTAAAATTAAATGTTTTATAAGGTAAAGTGATAAATATTATTTAATAATTATGTTTGATGAATTTCAGAATTGAATTTAATCATCTAATAATAAAATCAGAAATACGATAACTCTTTTAAAATTAAACTTAATATCTTGAATTATTTTGAAAAATTGGAAACATTAGTTACTGATATATAAAAAAATTATTAATTATCGTTTTTTTTAAAGTATGTGTCAATACTTACAACTTATATTATGTATATTAACTTTTGTTATTTCTTTAGAACCATCCCCTAAGTTTTCTACTTGAACACTTTATAGATACTCAATATATTGAGTATGAAACGCGGTGCGAGTAATACATAAATCAATTGGTCTACTAGCTGCCATGTCATTTTATGCACGACGATTATAAATGAATAGAACGTTGTTCAAATTATTATTTTACATACTCTTTCATATATTCGAAGTAAAGTTGGTTGTACACGAAAGATTTCATAATGATAATACAATCGATAAATTTCTCCTATAATATAATAATATTTCTGTTTCTATATTCCTGTCCAATTAACAAAATATGTAAATTATCTAAGCTTATTATTAATGATAAATGTCAAGTATTGAAGGAGGATTAACTTGGCCTTAGAAAATAATACATATTTTAAAACAAGTAATCCCGAATGCTTTCGAGCGCCCTCTTTGATGCTACATAATTCACGCTGTCTACTTATTTCGACAATAATCAAACAATTCCATAGTAATCGAATTAATTTGAGACAAATATTTCATCATGGTGTTAATATAGTATTGTGCGGACGTATTAATTATTGTTTGCGAGAATTTTGTCTCATCGATAATAATAGGTTACATTTGATTTTCTCTGAGCTGACATTTAGAACATCGAATACGAATCTATAGAGTCTGTAGAGAACACAAGATCGAAAGTACGCAAGTAGTACTTTTGAATTGATTACAAGTAAGCTAGATATAATTTTAAAAAGGTACATTGAAAGAAAATGTTATTTTTATCGGGAAAAAGTATTGAAACGTAATGAAATGGCTGCGACACTGTTGAAAATATACGGAAGTTTGATTCTCAAATATCCGAATCACATTTCGAAATTCAATACAATTGGAAAAAGAAAAATAAATTTTCATACCACAGCAAAAAATTTCGAAGTGAAATGCGACGTAAGTGCATTTTTTGCTACTATAAATTTAATTTGTAATATGCTTGCATTCATAACCTACAGAAAAATGTAATTACACGTTTGTTGACGTTTGTTGACGTTTAGATTTACATTAAAATTGCAAAATACTACTCCAAAACGTAATTATTTTTCGAAATCGTTATTTGAATGTTTTCAATGTTAAATTGATTGTTAATTATTACTGACAATTTTTATAATTTTACATAAACATCATTTTTATTGAAATATCGATTTTTATGATATTTTATGCACATAAATTTTAACATATAATTCATAAAAATAAAAATATACTTTGAAATTGATTCTACACGCATTTCTAATAAATAATTTATACATAAAATAGAAAAAACAGAATTTTTATTGATACTAGTTGGAAACTTTTATATATACTGTTTGGTAACATTTTTCCAGGATAGACCGTTTTTCAGAACTCGTTTAGCTCTACCGCCCGATTACGAGAACGTAGTAGATTTTATGTGCGAAGCGTACTACAAATACGAACCGTTAATCATTAACATCGGTCTGGCGGGCACAGAAGCGCCACCTATTTGGAGAACTATGATGTTTGATCAAGTGAAAGGGGGATACTCGATTATTGCCGAGGATCGAGACAATTGCATCATTGGCGCTGCCTTAAATTGCGTGGTGGACTCTAGCGATGCAGAAAAAATGTACTGTTTAGCGAAATGTTGCGCAGAAGGTCCGATGCGCGATCTCATCGAATTTTTCGGCTTCGTTTCGGAGGCGCCCAAACTTTGGCAACGATTTTGCGTTATGACGATCTTCGAACAAGCTAGTCTAGCAGTAAGGAAAGATTTTCAATCAATGGGAATCGGGAAAAGACTGATCCAGGAAAGTTGGCACTTGGCACGCGATTGTGGTTTCCGATTATTCAGGATGGATTGTAACAACAGGTGAGTCGAATTTCATTTATGACGCGTTTGAAATTTACGCGTTGTAATAACAGGCGTGAGTTGAATTTTACTCTCGACACGTTTGAAATTTCGTATATTTTTTCAATTGTAAAAAAAAAAAAAAAAATATTTTACTTTATCGTTTTACATAGAATTTAATACTTTTATCTTTACTTCTCTTTTTTGAATAATATAACTTAAGTGTTAATTATTAATTTTAAACAGGAGATAAATCTCGTCTTGTATAATATATTTGGAATGGTTAAATGATAAGTTAATCTGATAAAATTTTCTCGTGTCTACAGTTTTTGTTCAAGAATATGTCAAGGCTATCGGTGGGAAATGATTTGGCATATACCGTTCAGTCAATACACGAGAAATGGTAAAATTGTATTTAAATGCGTGAAAGAACCGCATACAGTGTGCCGAGTGTTTATCGATCGATTACAGTATTGTAAAACTTATTGCCCTCCTTATAAAGAATGTAAATCGCCTATACCTCCTCCAGAGAAGTTTTAAAAAAAAGTGAAATATATATTTATCACATCTTTATAATTTTTCGTTACTAAAATTGTACGTATAAATTAGAGAGTAAAAAAAAAGAAAAGTATCTTTATATACCTATAAAAAAACACTATTTTAAATAATATTCTTAACTTCAAATGTTAAACTTCTTCTTAACAAAAATCATGCTTACGTTTTCAAGATCCTAAAAAATCATTACTTTTTAAGCGTTCAACACAAATTTATTGTTAGATCTTTAATTAAACGAAATTAATCAACAAATAATTCTTCTTCTCGCTCTCAATCATCCATTACTCGATTATCAGCGCATACACAGATCCTAACCTCGTCCATCGTCTTGCTATTCTTTATTCCTTCGATTTACCTCTCCCCCTCAATCGTATCCCATTTCCCCTTCTAACCGTTGCAAAGCTCGCGAAACTACCGATTACTCTTAAACTCACTTCTCTCATTCTCATTTCAGCCGCAACGAATTCGACGACCCTTCGTTCGTTGGCGAAAGTTCGCCAATCGAAGAGGATGGAAGCGGTGCGGTAACATTCAAATGAAATTCTCGATATTTGACTTGTAAGCCTCGTCATGGAGCCAGGGGGAGGGGGGGAGGAGGTTTCGACTTTCACGGACGATGGAATTACAAATGCCTAGAGGGGGAGGCGGAGTGGAGAGGAAGTGTTTTCCAGTCGGATTCCACTCGCTCTTCCTAAGTTCGATCCGCGGGATGGAAACTTGACATCGACTCGAAACGTCGATTGGAACGTCACGACGGCGGAAGTGGAGGAATAATCGTCGTCGAACGAAAACGAGGTTCCGCCGCGGAATGAAACCGATCTGCGCCTCATAAATCCCCCGTTTCGTGTATTTTTAGTCGACAGGTTGGAAAGTGGCTGGCAAATTGCCGGTCGAATTGATATATTGCCAGTTGACTTGATTCATTTGTAAAACAATTTCGGACAGACGGCCGATCGTCCATTATCGACTCTGTTATTACCAGAATTTCGGGGCGTCTACAAACAGTGGCCGCTTCTGTGATTCAACTATGCTAATCGATGGCCCTTTTGCGAGATCGTTGTTCAATGAGAGGTGAAATCGTAAACGAGTTAATAAGATTTATAAAATTTTCCAATCTCTTGTTGTCCCTTTTTACTTTTTCGATTATTATTACTGTCACTCTTGCATTTATTTGGATTGAACGATGGACAGTTTGAATTGAATGGAACTCTGTATTTTGAAATAGATTTTAGTTACTTGTAAAAATATATTTTTTCACACAATTGGTAATTATTGAATTGAAAGGGTCTTTGTTTGGGGAATTCTTTCAATTTGGTGCACAAATTTGCACGAAACAATCGTGGGATTGATTCAAAATTTACAATAAATTGTTTCTTTAAAAAAAAAAAAAAAAATGATTCTATAGATTTTTTCATGACTAGCAATTAAATTGGTTGTCGATCTATCTGTCCTTACATGAAAAATCGATATAGAATACCTGCCCCCTCCATTTCTTCGACTTAAAAAGTGAAAAAAGAGATAATTTCGTGGACAACAACTTTATATTTTATAGATAAAAAGAGATTCATACGCGATGAAAGAAAGAAATTTTACATATATCGTAAAATATATATCTTTCAATGCGAATAACTGTATTTTCCTCAAACAAAAGCAATATATATAACAGATACATTTTGTTTTCGCAGTCGCCTGGATAAACAGAGCACATGTCTATTCATAATAAACAAAATACCATACAAACATACGCTACGTACAGTCTTATCTCGTAAAGTATTAAGTTCCACGCGAGCTTCCGGTCGGATGTTAAGCCAATATGTAACCGGAGGCTCTGTATATGTGGAGCGGTTTAAACGGGAGAATCGCTTTTACCCGTTGCAAAACGAAAATATAGAAAGAATTAAACGAAACGTTTCATAAAGGAATAATAATAAAAAAAAGAAAAAAAATCTTGCTTTGGTGACACGATTGCGAAAACATTTAGCCAGATGCATAGAATTGAAATCCTGTAGGTAAAAATCTCGTCGATGCAGAAGAAATGACAAACGTGCTTTGCCGCCTACTCGATATTATCCCGGGAAAAGGGAAAATTGCTTCGAAGGAATTCAAAGCGGCGACAAATCGTCGTGTCGACGGCGGGGAGGTTTCGACGGTGTGGTTTTTCTAGCCCGGTGTCGAATTCTATCGATTTGATTCAGTCTTGAAGGGTCTGCGCCGCCTCTCCACTCGTCCGGAAAAAATCACGTTTGCCCCGGGATCCGCTTTAATCTTCTTCTGTTTCGAATGACAATCAAGACTGGTGAAATTTTAGTAGGTGTAAATGGAGAAAAATCGTTCTATCGAGGAAATCGAGGCAAGGAGAATGTAAGACAACTGTGTCGAACAACTTTTATTTCTTGGATAACAATCTGCTCGATTAAATGATAGTGATAAAAATTTATATTTATATAGTTATTAGAAGGAAATTTGTTTTAAAAAATCGAAAAATCTAATTTCAATGGGAAATTTAAACTGGGAAAATTTCATTGAGAATTAGATTTGTTTATTTCTTCGCTATTCAAATTCAATTTACGACTTGTATAGTATGTGCAATGTGTACGTCATGAATTACGGATCAATTTATTGGCGTTGCTCTATTACATCGCTCTATTACACAATTTCTGGATATTCTGTTCGTGAATGAGATGAAATATGGGATCAAACTTATCTGCATATAGAGAATGGATAATATTCAATTGGTCAATTTGCAGATTATATCAATTATTATCAGCATTCTGATAATGATACTACCATAAATATAAAGATATTTTGCGAGATTTTTGAATCTGTGGAATTGTTTTGTCAAGAAAGATGTTTGCCATTCAGATTATTAGAGTATCCTAAAGGATGAAAAAAATCCAATCATTTTCCTCGAATAAATTTCCAAGTATTCCTTTTCAAACAATTCCTTTAACGTAAAAGACATTCGCATCTCTCCACAAGTATAAGTCCAAAAAATTCTCATTTATATTTATTTTATCCAATCCTGAAGTATCAACGATTATTCAAATAATCGTACATTAAAATCGTACTATATCCTGTCTCATAACGACTTCGAGAACGAGACGATGTGTATCGATGAAGAGAATGAGAGAGAAAGAGAGAGAGAGAGACTAGGTCGCTCTAAATGCTAACGAATCCAACCGAAGATGTTCCAATCTAATACGAATATGATCCACGAGGGGCGGTGTTCATTCTTAGTCGATACACGCGTGCTTGGCACGTAAGCGCATGCATTAAATGCGTTTCCAGTGTATGTCGAATCAAAATCAAATCGAGTTTGGAACGTGGTCGGATGAGTGGTGGAGTTAAGGAGAGACAGGGTGGATCCTCGAACCGAGACGACGACGACGACGACGTCGGCCCCCTAACTCACCTCGAAGTTTCTCAACTGTAATTCCGACTCGATAGTTGCCACGGTATTACGGAACTGCGCGCACCGCCCTAACTCCATTAATCATTACGGCTTTGAGATCGGCACAAGATCGTTTTTGAGAGGAGGGCACCGTACGAACAGTCGCCACGACTCGAATCCTAATCTATCTTGGATGGTATACTTACTGCCGACGTCGATCTTACTTCTGCGTCGAAATACAGGGACGGTTGTCTTGATCGCAACGTGGATCCCTCCGGTTGACTTGAGATGGCGTAAATCGGTAGGGAGTTCGTATTTAAAGTTTTATCGGGATCGAGTCTTGACAGGGACAATTGACTTTTATTGGCGAGTGTCGAGAGCGACGAAAATGTTGTGACAGAAATTGCATACTATTATACAATCTTTTGAAGATAGTTTATCGGGAATAAAAAGATTTTTGTTATTTACGGAGGAATGAATAATAAATATGTTATATAAAAATGTTCGAATATTGTAAATAATCGTTTTTGTAATTTAGAATTAAAAGGAGCACGAAAATTAATGCGCGATAAAGATTTATTAAGTAAGAAACAATTTAATTTTACTTCTCTTAAATTTTTTAACTACTTATTTGTTTCATGAGGGTATATATAGAGACATAATCTTTAATATTGAAAATTAATTAATATACATTCAGGTGAATTATATTGCAAAGATATCGCAAAATCAAATAAGATATTTTATAGAAAAAAAAAAAAAGGGTACTAAATATTAAGCAGAAAATTTTTATTTCATACTATCTCTCATATAAGCATACGAATAGATGCAAAATGGAATTCTCAATATGGAAAAAGATATCCCCACAAGAGAGATTCCATGTCTCTCCTCGAGCATGGAAGAACAGACGCAGTTTGACATTTGTCGAGGAGCTTCCATGCACTTGAACACACCGAGTGAACGAGCTTAATCTGCATAATTCTAACTACCAGTGTAGCGGGTCGTTCTGTATTTCGAGAAACACGCGCGTCTAGTGTCCATAATTCCACTAATATCGGGAATTGTTCGGCGAATTGAAATAGTTCGCCACCACCCGTTTCTCCTTTAGCCGTGACCATACGTGCAGTCGTCGTCGTATTCTCATCTGGGAGAAATTCTACCTTCCAAATTGTTTCACGTAGAATCATCGTTGTCGACACCTTCGTTTCGTCGAATTAAAAGGTTTTCCAAATGGAATTCGCGTTAATCCGTGTTCCCGTTGCATACGTTATTATTCGCAAAAATTAATTTTCCTTTAACGAACGATTTAATGCCAATATACATGTTTGTAATTGACGTAGACAAATGTACGGTTGAAAATTGATGATTTATGTTTTACGTGAAAATTTATTTATTTATTGGTCTGTAAGAGGATTTGCATCGTGTCGATAAATGATTAAAAATTTTTTATGAAATAAAAAAAGAAATAATAATTTTTTAAAATCAACGTAATTTTCAAATTAAATTCTCGTAATTTTGTAATTATGGTGAATTTATTACAAAAATTATTCGTAACGATACGAATTATTCGTATTTATACATAGATATTGGATACGAATGCAATAACAATTATTATTACTTTGCATTGTAAATAGATAAATTTGTGCACGATAGATTTCTCAATTTGCGGTTATATAGTATTTATATAGTTTCATTAAACTCGGTTGATGCACATCTAATTATTCCAAATCTCTAGCTGCATTTGACTGTAATATGTTCAAAGATAAATGTGTTACAGGATCGCGATATAAATTACAAAACGAACATCTGTTAAATGCTTCCTATTGGATATGCTGGCAAAATTTCGTCTGTAACAAGAAATATTAACTTTACTAACTGTCAGCTTCCAAAGCTATAATACAAATTAAATTGTTACAAATTCTATCATTTAATTTCCGAACCTATCGTTTTCGATATTTAAACGTATATCTTTACTTTAAAAAAAAAAAAATCTCCTTTTCGACAATTAATCAAATTTCAAAAAAGAAGGCTCGATCGTAAATTATAAAAGTTTAATTATATGCCACGAATGGTGCATTTTCAAATTTCCAAAATGCGTTCCATGCTCTCATTCCGTAATTCAATCACGTAACATTTATCAAAGCTAAAGACCACCGGCCACGCGATGAAACATCACATCAACGATGAACGTGCATACCTAGCCCTCGACCAGGTTGACTACCACCACCTATTCCCGCCAATCGAGCGAGCAATATGGCTAACCAGCAATTGGAGAAGTTCGGCCACCGTTTGCTTCAAAAGGCCGTATCGTTGTCGCGTTGAACCAACGCGCTACGAACAGGCCTTGATAATTAGGGTTCTGTTGATGGCAACGTGCACGTCCATTTGGCAGATGAACCTAACTCACCGTGCAAGGATCCATTAACACGTATACTCGAGCCAAGGAACGTAGGTACGGTCTGGCTAATATATAGAACGCGGGCACACGTGCAACCAGAGGGACATTGTGGGTGAATCGTATACAGTAAAACGAAGCTACCGAACCCCGTTGTATTCTACGAACGCTATCAGGCAACAATTAGGCGAGCCCTTTGCCATCGTGCTGGACACGCATACCTGCATCAACGCAAGGTATGCATATGTTGCCCGTTGCAATTGTGATGTGTACATATCTGCTGGGCCCAGTAACTCTCCGCTGTCCCGGCTTATGTTACGACGGTATGCCACGTATGTTTCGGCTTCGAATCACCACCGTAAATCGCCTTATTTATGCGCTTCGTTATTACTTGCCAAGCACGGATTTCTATTTCCGGTCATAATTCTTTTATCATGGTGAATCATTATCGGTGGAACTTAAGCAATTGGTTGGAATTGATCTAAATCGATCGATGCGATTTGGAGAAATGGAATTATAATGGATAGAGTAGCGTGATAATGTGTTGTTGAAAGTATGATGAAAGTGAAAAATTAATTTGGTTCTTCTCTGTGTAATGGTTTCGTAAATTAAAGAAATGGAATCGTATAAGTAGGGTATAATGATAACAATGAAATTTATACAAGGAATAGTAATTAAATAAGGAAACGTGTATCGTTAATGTGGAAATATTATTATAGATTTTAATTTTAGAAAAAATAGAATTACGTCAGTTTACGTGAAAAATTGAGTAATTCAGTTAACCAAGTCAAGTCAAATCAAGTTTCTTCAGTGGATCGTATTTCGTATATCAATAATGGTAACAGTATGAGAAAGAAAAAAATGTCATTGATACGAATATCTGTGTTGAAAAATAGATACAAACAAATAGACTTTGATGAAGAAAGATCGTGTCATGGATCACATCTGATCTCATATTGGATGTTGAAAAGCTAAGCTTACTAGTTTTCATTTTAGCTTCGCATATATGATATCTTTCTTCATTCTGTTGACCCAGAAACATATTTTTCACTTGTTTAGCTACGACACTGTATGGATCTACACTGTGTATATTTTTGAATCGAAATGTCACGGTTTATGACACCCTAATGGTAGTAAATGATAGAAACTAGAATGAAACGACATATATCCACAATCACCTATATGATTTTAGATCAACAAATTATATTCAAAATATTTCTGAATGAAAATAAGATCTGAGTTTTCCTTTGAGAGATAAAATAATGTTTTAAAAGTAGGGTAAATCATATATCGATTCTAAATTTTATGTTTTTAATATGAATATAATGTAATTTAGAAAAAATTCATTTTTTAAATGAAAGATGTTTATAATTCTAAAATTTGTATTAATTAAGAAATGATATCTTATCATATTCTTTTACTTCTCATTTTTTCCAAGAAAAATTTTGTTATTACTGACCTAATAATCGTAGTAATCTCGTTCTCGTTTTATATGAGCATTGAAATCTGAAACTTTATGTGAAATGGAATCTAATATGAATCAAACGATATCGAATTCTACAAGTTAGAATTGAGGAAACCACGAATCTTTTAGTCAAGAACTTTAAAACCTCAGAACTATCAATTACGAATAATTTATTAATGAAATCCATTATTTTATAAACTTGTTATTGTCCATCAGTTCCGAGTTCTCGTACCAAATAAAAGATCTTTCAATTTTTCATAACTAATTGTGAATTTCAGTGTTACTAATTTATAGTCGCATGATTTAAAGTTAGATTCTATAACCTACATATTTTGTAAATTATTCATATTTGTATATACACATCTTTTACGTCTAATTTGTGAATAATTTTCATATCCTAAATTTAAAATTTTTCCCTAGTATCATGAAAATTTTGTAAAGTAGAATTCTACAAATGGACAGTGGCTGGTTCCACAGTTTCGTGATCGTGCGATGAAAGATCTCTGATTTAAGATAGTTCTGAACAAGTTCCCCAACTTCACGGTCATAGTGTTTGCAGCCTCAAGGTCTCAACTTTCAAGGAGAAATTCAATAGTATTTCAAGTTCCAGATTCTAAAGCGTAAACTTATATAAAGTATTCATTTTAAACTTCATTCTCGCTTATACGGTAAGTTGAATTCTCTTTCTCGAGACGATTTGCTTCTCGAGACGAGCAGGGAAAAATTCGATCCCCCTTATCCATACAATTTCACGCACAATTAATATTTATATCGCGGCATGATTCTTCCCTCGTAATTCAACAATCACGCAAGATTTGAATCGATCAAGTTTCAAAGTGAAAAACGATAAAAATAGCTCGGAAATATAACACCTATATCAAAAACTCGACAAAGAAAATACAAAGGAAATGAACCAAGTAAAAATGATGTAATCGAGTTTATTTTTTTTTTAATTATTTTGAATCTTCATTTCCTTTAAGATGATATATCTTGTAATAATGAGATATTATGAAAAGAAGAATCCAAGATTAAAAACATACCATTCACTTAATTGTTAATCATAATCATAATTTCATTAATTGAAAACTGGTACAAATATTTTTGTAGAGACTTGCCGAAGAAATATTAAACAGAAATTGATTGATTGTAAAAGTATCGACGTGTCAAATGATATAATCGAATAAATCCATTATTACAGATCATCAAGAAACACGATATTCTCGTAAACTTAAATGAAATATAATAGAGAAAAAATTTGTTCTCCAAATTTTCTGCACAATTTTCGCATAAAATCATCAACGTATTTACATTTCTCTTGATGCTCTAACGAATGATCATCTCGCATATTCCGATATTTCACATCAATGGCATCCTCGTTGACATTCAATCGAGTTATCACTTCCGCGACTTAAGCTTTTGCGCGCACCACCCGAAAATTGAATCGGAAAATTCGTTTGGTTATCTAGGTGGGAAAACTGAAAATGCTCTATGATGCTTCTTCATGCCAAAGGCACGATATATGACGTGACACGCTGTCTTCCGTGATACTGTCAATTTCCTAGACAATTTTTCCTCGCCGTCAAACGTCCATCGTGGCCGGTCAAGCTTCGTTTATCCGCATTCAACCAAGTGAAATTTCATTTACCTTTTGCCTCACGGTCTATGCAATTTGATTTAACGTTTACACTTTCGTGGAAGGAAACTTCTTCGATTGTTGTAAAATTGATGATATAATTTTATTTGAACAAGAGAAACGTCTATTAATTAATGTAATTTCGATTGAAATTCTTTGGGATGATAAATTAATTTTTTACTTTCTCGAACTGCTTTATTCTCAAAATATTTGTAATTTACTTTTTTTTATAGTAAACAAAGAATTTAATATTTTAGAAACATGTAAGTTTTTAAAGTCAGTCTTGGAATAGAATCTAACAGGATATTTATTGATATTATTGATATTTATTTTGGATAAATGAAAACTTCAAGTAACATGGCGTATAATGAAGTATAATAATTTTAATTATTATAATAAAATAAATAAAATAAATAAATTTACAAAATAAATTTAAAAAATTTAAAATTTTATAGAATTGCAAAAAATAAAGAAATTGAATTAAACATTAGTTATGTAATAAAATTATGCACAATAAACTAAACGCGAACAAATTGTGAACAGTAAGTAAACTAAACAGTAAGCTAAATATGCGGGCATATGTCAACAAACCATCCTCATAGTGTAACTTCTTAAACTTCATCCACCATCAAACAAGATGAAAATACAAAACTCCATATAAATTCTGAATATATTAAATTAATTACATCACTTTAAAAACTTTTTATATATGTATATATGTATATATCCTCATTTTATATTTACGATTAAGTCAACGATAAGAATGATTATTTTAATGAAATTCAATTGAACAAATGAAATTTAAGCGATCACTATTATATTTTAAAAAATAAAAACACTTTACTTAACAAGAACGATAGATTAGAATAATTTAAACTTATTTTTTTTTCCTATATCTTATCCTATATTTTAAAAAAACTATTTTTAAAATTACTTCTATACATAAATATAGCAATTATTGTTTTAATTCATTTTATTTTTTAATATACAAAAATCTTTTTATAAATAATTTTCAATTTATAACGAATACAAAAAAAAGAGAAATAAAGACAAGCATTCCACGTAAAAAGACGATCAAAATAATCAATCTTGCGATATCACTCTCTTTCAAGACGCGTCAGTGGTTTCCAAATTTGCTGACGTTAATATACCAATCATGAATGATTGATGCAATATAATGACATTTAAACGCATCACATAATATAATTCGTAAGGCAATGGATATTCTTGGCACACTTCGATTCGCCTCCGGTCGGTTTCCATTAATGTCAACAATGGATGCAGCGTTTATTATATTTGTCCCCAACGTTTCTGTCCATGCACAACCCACCGCTTACGAGTATAATATAATTCAATGTGCAGAGCTTGCTGAAAATTCGCCGAGCCACACTCGCTGACCCTCTCCGTGTATACGGTAAGCATGTCGACATAATGATTGTGGGTTCGTTGAATTTCGACCATGTCAGACATTGTATGTTCAATAGGGATGTTTCGAGAAATTTTGGACGAACTTCGGGAATATTCATGTTACAAATGATACGAGCAGAAAGCTTTGATAAATAATTCTCGTGATTTAATTAATAATTAATAAACGTTGTAAGAAAGAATGAAATAATCGTAATAATAAATATAAATTTAATATCGATCGATATTAATTGATTAAATTATTCGAAAATTGTAAGAAATTGTTTATCATAAGCTTGAAACGTTATGACAGATTCTTATCTTTATTATGATGTTACGATAATGCTCGTTTATTATTTAACATAACATTAAACGCAATTATTTTTATCCTTGATACGATAAGCTTGCTGAAACTCACAAAGAAAACTGTAACAGGAAATATCGATTTCCTCTCTAATGTTTTCATAACATAGTTGAAACTGCTTCCACATAAATCTAGGAAATGGAAGAATTCAACGTTACGATCTTTCCTTTATCATCAACAAAAAACACATTTCTATGAACCCAGGAGTACTTATCCTAGATTTATACTACGCGTTCGTAGATTTATGTAAGCCAAGTCAGAGATAAGCCAAGGATCACATTATATCGTGCAAATGTCCCCCCAAACGTAAAAGACAATGGTATCTCGGCGTTATACATATATCGATCTAACAGCGCCGCGGAGATTATATGGGCTCTAGCTGCAATTTGCAGATCGATAGATTTTAACGCACTTGGCAGACCTCTCGTCGAAATTGGAATGTTTCCAGGGGAAACGATCCAGGAACGTTAGTCCGCTACGTAATTGGTATTCTTGACGCAGAAATTCATTTACGGAGTCAACGAGCGTGAAAGGGAGTACGGAAAGATATTTTTAATAAAAGAATCCCTGCTCCGCGCTGTGCAAACGATAAATTTCTCGTCGCTTCCCCTTCTTTCCCCCCATTTCTTCCCTTTCTTTTATTTTTTCCCACCCCACCCTCCCTCCTCTCTTGTTTTTATTTTAAAGTTTCTCCCGCCAACACGTTCGCTCCACATTCGCGAAAATGGCGGGGCCACCGATCGTGAAAGGTAATTCAACCGAACGTGGAGAAATTTGCACGCGCAGGAAATCTGCCCGGGTTCTTCGCGTAATTACGTTATTCGAAAAGTTCGTATCCGAGTGAAATAAGGATCCACTGCAAATTTGCCCACCGCTCGAGGGTTCCGCTTCACTTTCCCAGTTTGCTTTCCCGCTGGTTGCACTCAAAATAATTTTTAGAAGTGAGGAAAATAAGAGGAGAGGAGGAGGGGAAAATACGGTCTACGGTTACCGGGCTCTCCGGGAATCAAATTGTTTCCTTTGTTCTGCTTTCCACGTAATGTGGAAGCACCGATGGGGAGGGAAGGGGGGAAGGATATTTTTATAGGCAGGTACGATCGTTATTGCGAAATTAATTGAAATTTCAAGATGATTGTTTGTGGTTGGAAAATAATTGATTTTTCTTTTCTTTTTTTTTTTTTTTTTAAGTTATGCTTTGAAGATCGAGTATAAAAATACTGATATTTCTCATAGATCTTTAGATATATTATGTAAATCAGTATTAATTTTATTGATCGCTTCTAAGCTCTTCTCCAACGTGTCTATTTGTACGATAATAGGTTTAAAAATTTCTGATAACACTATTTCTAAAACTAAGCGAACTAACACACACGATATAGGTAGCTATAACTCATCAACACACGTCAGATTAGATAAACTGAACTGAATTTATTCAAAGTTTCTTCGTGACGTTTATGCATGGCTGTCACTCTAAATCTTTCGTATAAAACTCGGATATAATGTTAGAATAAAAATCTGTATCTATTTGTCACAAAAGTTTTATAAAGTACACGATATTTTTCGAACTACAAATAAACGATATCGAATGGAATTGTTAAGGATTACAGGTTTTAAAAAATACTTTAACTTTAATTTATATTCAAACTGGAAAATACTTCAACGTCATTTGTCAAATATTCAATGATTAAATTGATTCAAAACCGTCATTTCTTTTTTGTCAAAAATAACCCGAAATATGGAACAAAACTATACAAACTATAATATACACCGTAGTTCTAATTTATACATATTCGTATATAGATCAAAGAAAGAATAATTAAACATCAAAATAATTAAACATCAGAATAATGAAAAGGAAAATTTCAGTAAGAAATTCGACAACTAATAGAATCTTAAACGATATGTTCTCCAACTTTAAAACGTAAGGAAATCCAAAATGCTTGAACTAAGACTAATGACGAATTTGCACACCACTTCAACGAGATGGAGCCTGGGCTTCCCGCCATTTTTCCGCTCGAGTTCACTCTCGGACCGCGGAATGCGCCGACAAATAGGTATAATTACAGTTGATACGGGATTCATCTTTGCCTACGCTAATGTAACGGCAAATATTTATGAGTCGTCGGGATTTAGGGTGAATGTTCTTCCGTGGAAGATGCAGAGGGGTCTGTCTACGCTTTCTCAAGGCCTATTTATGCATCTTCTTGTTACACCAGTATTTTAATGAAAATTCCCTCAACTTGTTCGCCCGCCGCAAAAACCGCACCCCATTTATTTTCGCGGCTTTTCCAGCTCTATTTTTATTCGTTTCATCCTTTGCTTTTGCGTTCGCATCACCTTGCGAAAAGGAAAACCGAAGAAGAAGAAACGTTTATTTATCTTTTCCATCCCGTACCATATTTGCCTTCTTCTCTTCATTTTCTTCTCTGAACCTTCGCCTTGAATTTGTTCAGGGATTACAAGACCGCACTGTGTATTTATATAAAGTGTTTCATTTAAATCGACTCGCTTAAGCATCCGAACTATTGATGATACTGAATTGTGGAGATACGCTTTATTTAAAAAAAGGATAGGTAATATCCTTGTCGTATGAATCACTTGCATCACTGAAAACTATAAAGATAACTATAAAAATTATAAAAATTATCAAATACCGGAAAATATATATTTATAAATGGAATAATCCTGGCGGATAATCCTATTCACTGGTCACAGTTTCCTACGTGGAATCGCAATTGTTCGTACTAGACAGGGCAGAAGCGTCTTGGAATATAAGGTGGAATAAATCACGTGGGGAGGGAAGATACGCGGGTTGGGTTAAAAATCTCGCGATCTCGCTTCGCCGACTTGCAAAGGGTGCTTTATAGTCGGCGGGAGGTGAGGGTAAATTTATAGCGCTGTCTACGTAAACCGGCGCGCCACGTTGCTGTAACACGTGTCGAATTTTCAGGGAGGTCACGGGTGTCGGCGCGTTGATAACGCGCGCCGGCTGGCCCCGTAATTTTCAACAGGTCGCCGATAATGCTGCTATTTAGAACGGCGCGATTTGTACGTATCCGTTTTAATTTTAGATTCGACGCGGTGCGAGAGCTATTAATCTGGCCGTTTTTATTATCTGGATAAATTCTTTCGATTTAATGAAAATTATTAGTTGAATATACCAATATTCATTGTTCATCGAATAAATTCAAATATTCGATTACGTCCACTTATGCTCTCTCTCTCCCCCTTTGATACTCTATTTCTTTCTTTTCTCGTGCAATAATGATTAGCGGTGGAGATTCATCCGACTGATTGGAAAGTTTGGCGTTTATCCTCTTCGCTGAATAGTGGCGAACGTGTAATCAAGAATCCTTTCACGTGAATTGATATAGAGTACTCGGATGTTGTATGCAAATCCACCATTGATTATTTCAATTCATCGACTCGTGGCTTCTCCTTTGCTCAAATGACAAATAGAATCTGGGAAGAAGCTCGTAATTTATACAAGTACGTTCCTCGAATCGAATTATTTCTTGTAGATTTAATATAGAATTGGCAGAAATTGCTTGTATAATCCCTGATAATTGGTTGAATCTAATTATAATCATATTTCCAAGATAATTCTACATATTCAAAATCGATGATGGGAAATAAAAATCGTAGCAATTGCACAATCTTGGCAGGAATTATGGGATATATACCGTTCTATTAATCTCGGAAGGGTTAAATTAGCTCTAAACCTGATTGCTTGTTATCAAGGGAGCATCAAACGGACGATCGTGGAGGTATCGTGATTCGAGTCGTCCTGTTTATCCATGGAAATTGTAAATTGCACCGTTCCGGGAGAATACGGCGCAGATTGGCCGAAGAAGATGGTAATGCACCCGGTGAATTTCCATCGTAGAAGATGAACGTGGATATCTGCGCTAGGAGTGGTCCGTGTGCGTTTCCAACTGGACGTCCATTTCAATTTGACGGCATATTCAGAGAGCTAGTGCTGGGCAAATGGATCGTTTCCTTTATAGTATCACGCGATTCCGATTCCGCAATTTTCAGTCGGTTTAGCAGAATCTCGTTTCTAACTGCAAACAGATTCTACACGGTTTGTCTCGGCGTGTTGTTGGATTCGATGTCTTGTAAATTTTTTTAAACGATTAATCGAAACTGTCAAAACATTTGAAATTTATTGAACAACGAAGGAGGAGAATGTTTGTATCTTCTTTTCAATTTTTATTGAATTGAATTAATAAGAATAATCAATAAGAAGAAAATATTGTTTGTATCATTATCAAGAGAGAACGAGTATTGCTTGGAAAATGGTTATGAAACGTTTAAATTCGAAGATACGAAGTATGAAAAATAAAGCTAGAAAGTTATCAGCAACGATTATCTAAATAATCATCTTCGATCAATATTATTTTAACCGAAACTTCAGAGATTGCAAGTTTCGTTAAGAAATCAGCGGCCATTTTACTTGCAACAATCTAATAAATTTCAAGCAGTATGGAAGAACTTTCGAATAAAAAAATTTTACTAACTCTTAAGTTAACACGAACAACTTTTCAATATTAAAATCCATAAAGATAGAACGAAACGCTAAGAGCTACTACAACACAAGTTAACGGTTGAACGATTCCAAAGTTCCCATCCCGTAGTCTTCGTATCCCCAAAAAAATCAACCTCGCCACTCGCTAATTTCCCCTAGGCTCTACATTACCATTAGATCCATAGTGAAGGCAAGTGATTTTAAATCAACCGGTGTATATTCAGTCGGTAATACACCGTTGCAGCCTCTCTTGGCGTGCACTTTATCAAATTCTATAGCGTTATAAGCCACGCGGTACACAGCTATGCCTCCTAGGGGAAATAAACTTGGCTCCCCATGAAACTTCTGCTTTCGGTGGAGAGAAGAATCTCGAGTTTTAAATAAATTAAGCCTTCGTTTCCAAAGGTCGGACGAGACCGGGACTCGGTTGTTTCAGCCGAGAACCAAGAACCGGACTGAATAATATATGTCGCGAGGCAACCGAAGGGAGGAAAGCTGGATTGCCAGTAGTGGAATATTATGACGGGCAAATATCGAACGGAGAGAAAAAGAAAGAAGAAGAAAAAAAGAGAGCAGTTAAACGCGCTCTTGATAAACCGTGCACCGTTCCTCTACTGCCCTTTCATCACTCTCGAACGTCACGAATCAGACGTTTAGACAAGTTGAGTGGCGGAGAGAAAGCCTCACGGACGGCAAGAAGAAGGAAAAAGGGTGTACGAAACGGAAGAGAAAGCGGACAAGAAGCAAGGATCCAGCTGTGACGAGGAGGGGAACTCTCTGAACTTTCTCAATTAAAAGTTAATTACCTTTCGGCTAAGACCACAGAATTTCAATCGGTAGGAGAATAATTGTTCCCCGCGTTTGAACCACTACCGAAGTAATTAACAATGTAAACATTTACTTTTGATTCGCGTCCCTTTCTCGTTTTCTTCGCGTCTCTATATTTCTCTTTTTTCTTCTTTTTATTTTATTAATTCTTTTCTTTCTCTCTCTCTCTCTTTCTTAAGAGAAAGCCTTATCCTTAGAAAAGAAAAAAAATTTGTTGGACGATATTTGACTCGATATTTGTGCCAAAAAAAAAAAAAATAGTTTTACCACCTCTGCTACTTCAATCGATATTTAATTCGATATTCGTTTCTTCGAATAATTTCGACAAATTAATGAAAAATCGAAATCAATGAGAAAGTATGTTTTCGATGGAATATAAAAAAAATATACAGAAGATTTCGCAATGATCATAATATAAAATTCTCTAAAAAATTTAAATCGGAGCACATACACAGATAAATTGACCATTTCGCATTGGTCGTTTACGGTCGACCACAAAGCCTCTTTTGGATTGAACGCGGTGCACGGGATGTAATTTGGGGACAGACGGTTCTACCAGCGATCATTTTGATGGAGGACATTTAATTAATAGCCACGGGATTCTGAACACCTTAATTATAACGCGATTAATTATGTAATCGTTGGAAAGCGAGGCTGATTCACGAATTAGTCTCCCGACCTTTGCCTTCTTCGTCTCCCCCTTTATCTTTTCTCCTCTCGCTCCTCTTTCACCCCTATTCGTCTCGATTCCCCTCTCCCTCCCTCCCTTTTCCTTTTCTTTTTTCTTTTTCTTTTTTTTTTTTTTTCGTCGGATAAAAATGGGTCTCTCGAGGGAAACGAGCCCTTTACATTTCTCATTCGACGAGATTTTTCGACCACGACCCAAGTTTGTACCAGGGGATGACTGGTCGGACATAAAAAAGAAAAGATTGGAAAGATTGCGAAACCACGAGGTGCCACGTTGGTTAGATTCCGCGTTCCTATACTTTTTCTATATTCCCATCCCTTATTCTTCCACCCCATTTCTGTCACTTGCATCGCGATTCGATGTTGAACGAATATTTGCAAAGCTTCGGCAAGTGAAATTCTATCTGGGCGCGGACGGGGTTTAAGGACACGTCTCGTCTGTAATTTTCTGAGAACCGTGTGTGTACGGAATTTCGTATGAGAGTGTAACGCGTGCCACGCTCGTTCCCTTCTGCGATATCCATCCCTCTTTACGTCGCCAAGATTTAGGATCTATGGATTCTATGCTACGTTTTCAAAGCGGTTCCGTGTTCTGCATCGTTATTTCCTTGTTTGAGAAAGGCTCGAGTCATTTTGTCCCATATGAAAAAGTAGTAAAATCGAAATTCGTTTTTAATTCTAAAGCGGAAGAGATCTTGTAATTCCGAGATTGTTTGATTCAAGAATGGATTATAAGACAAATTTCCAATAATCCAATCCAATAACAACGGGCATAGACACGGCGCTGTTATAACGAACAGCATGAATCATAAAAAAAAGTCTAAAAAAGTCTAAAATTGTTCAAGCGTAAGTTTCGTAAGTCACCATTTCCTGTCAAGATTCCAAATCGAACAGAGAGGGTGGCGAAGAAAGTTCGATACAGAGGGAGAGGGTGAGGCGCCAACAATGGAAAGCTGGGTATACAGACGAGGAAGAAACTGGGTAGGGAAGGGGGAGGGAAAGGGGGAACAGGGGGGGAAAAGTCGTAGAGGAAGGCGAGAACGAAGGTTTAAGTAGGATTCTTACGTCAGTCGGATTCCACTTGAAGTAGCAAAGAGAAAAGGTCGAATGGAATCGAGCGGATCGGTGTGGGGAACGACAGAGGGGTGGTGGTGGTTCAGATCCGGTGGGCGGTTAGAGGAAGAGCAAACAAATCGACGTGCAACTGCGTTTCTTGATTTCATCCCGTCTCTTCTCATTGTTGCCCGTCATCCTGTCCTCCTTGTCCGCACTGGTGGTTTCAAGACTGGATTCATAATGCGTTCTTATCACAGATTTTTCCCAACGAATGCCGCGATCGCGTTCTTATATAACGTAAGCCTTCATTAATGTTGGTAATAATGGTGGTACGAAGAACCATTTATGAACTATGAATTTTGAATAAAATTCGATGTTATCGCTGGAGCCGGTTTAACGTCGTCGTGTGGCGGACTAATTAACTAAGTGGCGATGTTTTATCTGAGAGCTGTGTTTCACAAGAGTTGTCCAATGATCGGAGCACGATTTTACAATAGACTACAAATTGACTATGACTGCTCTATACAAGAGATTGTTCGATTCCTAGCCAGAAAGAAACTGGCTCAGGTTGGCTCTCTTCCTGGATAATTGGGAGTGTCCTAATTACGAGTGGGAAATGTCGTTAACCAATAATAGCAGCAGATTCGCGACATAGGCCAAGGGCGGGCGGGTATGCGTCTGGTCTAGAAATTTCGATGTTTCGCAGGGAACGTTCCGATAAACCCAAACAAAGAGCTACGGGTGTTTTTGCTCGGATAGTGGTGTGATAAAGTTTACAGTTTTTGTTTAGGTCTACCAACGTCTCGCTGCCGTGGGAAGGATCGTTGCCAAGACTTTCCAGAATTCTTCTATTTAGGACGCTCGCGAACATTGGAAGAAAATTCAGGATTCATATATGAAAAAAAAAAAAAATTGAAATCCAAATTAAATTATAAATATAAATATAAAAGAATATAATTTATATTAATAATCTTCAGAGTGCAATATGTAATTAAATATAAAGATGTATTTATGAATAAAAATTAGAAATATTAAAAACTCAGGAATTAAAACTTGTTTTAAAATTCACAATTTTCCTGTTCTAAATTTAACTTTTAAAGCAAAGAATACCAATGATTTAATTTTCTCACAAATTGCCGAGTTCCAAATAAAGCAGCTAAAAGAGTGACTGCTCTTCTGGCGCAGCGATTGTTTCCAAATTATTCGTCAACATGATAAAATGCAAGGTTGTCGCGTACTTGTGTATTACCAATTTGTCAGCGTCTCCAGCATTCTGATCCACACATGTGTATCGTAAAAATTGACCTTTCACCTGTCGCTTAAAAATTTCAACCTGCGGAAGCGTGAACATTAAAAAAGGAAAGTTTAATTTTGGAACAATTTACAGGTAGTCAAGCGAAAAGAGAGAAGGTTTTGACATTTTTTTTTTTTTTTTTTTTTATTATTTTTTCTGTTGCAAGTTCCCCATCTGGCAAATTCACCGAATTTGATGTACAACCGACTTTTATTTAAAAAAGAAATCAATGTTCGATACACATTCCATGGTAGCAAAATTTTAATTAACAAATTCAATAATGATTTTCAAAGAGACAAGGAGAAATTAAATCCATGAATTTAATTAAAAAAATATAGAATTTTTATTATTAAAATCTGGTTGTTAAAATAAAAATAAGAAATCAACAAATATCGAATGATTTACAATTTTATAATTAAAAACAACTGAAGTTGCTTAAATATCGATTAATACACCTATAAATTATATTTAATTAAATTGGATACTAAATATCTATATAATAATATTAATAATTGATTATTAAAATATTAATTGTTTAAAACTAGAAACAATATTTTCTATATTTACATCGTTTAATAGTATTATTATTTGTTCTATATTTTTGAAATTGTTTTCCCATGTAATATTTTACCATCGTCATTATTATTACACACAATGAATATGAATAAAATAAAATTGTTTAATCTCGTTTCAATATCAATCACATTGTGTAATTGGGATTATATAAATACGTCGTGAACAAATATTGATTATCGAGGCATTATTTAAGAATTACACGTGGAAAATCTTATCTAGTCCAATAATCTAAAGGAAATATTTAACTTCTTCCAAGTTATCAATTTCATTATCTCTTAAATATAAAACACACGTAATCGTTATTTTGAAGTAGCACAAATAATTTGATTTCGATTATCATTCCATGTGAAATCAATAATTGCATTACTTATATAAATTTCAATTTTAACAAGTAACACTTTTCTCCTTAACATTCCCAGCCTAAAATTTTAATCTTCATTTCTCACGAGCAAACAAAACTTTAATTATCACGGATTAACGATCGAAGACTGTAATAATGTAGATATTCAACGTGCGCCGTTCCAAGAGCAACGAACGTTCAAGATTAGCCATAGAAAAATATGTCGGAGTATGGAAAACAGAATGGAAATAATAAAAGACAAAGAAAGAAAAAGAAATCGGTAGAAGGAAAATCTAGAGGGACTACTCGTAGGTACTATATTCTCACAATTATTCTCCGGTGGTCGGTGAAAATGAAGAAAAAAGGTAAAAATAAGGCAGGTAGGCGGAGAGTGGGGATAAAAACTCTATAGAAGAATTCGAAGAGAAACTCCCACTCCCAAGGGGGTGGCCGGTGAATTGGGGTGGCGGCGCGGCTCACGGTGAGCACTTTTGTTAATTAAATGCCGTTGTTCGGTTCAGACCGGCTCTTTTAATCGAGTTATCGTTTAAACAGCGCTCACCGGGCAAAAGAGTCCCTTAAGCGGGTCGTGTTTAAAAAGCAGCCCTTGCGTAAACATATCAGGCTACTACCGTCTACCCTTAATTACAGCCAATTCCTTCCGCTATGAAACATCATTGTTTCGCGTTCGAGAAATTTATCAAGCTTGTATTAGAGATCTATCAATAGAAAACGTTGGTATTTAAGTAAATAGATAATTGAAATAAAATGTGTTAGCGATAAATGTGTTTGAACGAGAATTTTTCTTATATTTCATTTGTTTATTTTTAGCTATTTTTAGCTTCAAAAATGTCTGTCAAACACGGATGTAATCTTTAAACACTGCATTTTTTAAGATTTTGTAAGATTGGTTTTTTAACGTTATATTATATCAATATTAATTTTTACGTATTATGAGATAAATAAAAGTATTTTTTAATAGATTAAAATAAAACAAAATGTAAATATATCGTATTCTTTATATCTCAATGACTGCTTCAAAAAATATTAAATTAATTAAATAATATCATATCGTAAATTTAATCAAATATTACAAATCTAAAAATAAATTCTTAATTAACAGTGAATGTAATTAGTTTGTAGATGGTTTGCAACAGTAGGATCGGGATGAATCATTGGATGTTATAGATTTCATAATGACCATTAGAAACAAATATCACAAATGAAAATCAAAAACTTTTCATGACGTGTAATCACTTGTTAATTAGTTTTCTATAAATTAAAATTTGTTGTACGAAATCAATTTCATGGTTTACAGGAAGATAAATTATTATTTCAATCTGTCCATTTACATCGAAAGAGTATGTTTATTAATTTGAAAATATTCTGTTATAAATATTTTAAATTAATCTGTTATTTCATTACCTCTCCAATCATTTATTTTTCAAAAATCTAATGCCTTTTCTTTCTTCTTCAGTATCTCAATTTTTATAGCTTGTAGATTACGAATATAATATCTCGATGTGATTGAAATTCAGAAACATTATCTGGAGAATAAAATAAAGTTCAATCTTTAATAATTAATTTTCATAATTATTAGATTTAAAGTTCAAATTCCTAATGTCAAAAATAAAATTATAGTGAATTTTTTTGAATAATAAGATTAATAATTACAATAGAATATATCATGCTATTAGAATAATGTTATACAACATTATAGTATACAGAATAATGTCAATCAAAATTAATAATAATATTAAAAACACTCTATTCTCTACATATAAATCTCCAAAAATCAATCTATTCTTACTTTTATTTAACAATATCCTCATTAAAATCAAAATTCACAAAAGTAATAAAAATTTTTCATATTTTCCTATCGCAAATAGAATTAATCTGCATTAAAGTTTCTCTTACTGTTTGAAGCAACGAAGAAATATCAAGCTGCGGAAATTTTGTCTTCTCAATTGGAACGATCATCACGTGGAATTTTAATTAATAATGACACAAACCGTTCGCGTGCTTCGAGGCCGTGTTTCTCTTCTAACTATCCCGCCAAGTATTTAGCGATAGAGAGAGATGTACACCGGTAAATCGCGAACTCCGTGTTTGGAATTTAATTCCGCGACGATTCATTGTGTTTGCTCGAAACGTGTCGCATTATTTATGGTATAAAGATGATTCTGCGAAAACTGTGAATACACGATGTGAAATTTATGAACACTAAAATAATAACACGAGATAATATCGTTAATTTATATAGTTCTTAGTAGATTTGAGGATAATCCTTTTTACAGGAAATACGAGTGTATGACAATTAATTTTATTTTTTAAATATTCGTGGTTTTATATATATATATATATAAAACATAATCTTTTTCCGAAATGAGCATAGAAAGAAGAAGAAAAATATAAGAACAAACGGTAATAATCTTCCTCTTCGAGTGTTTGAAGAAAAATAAAAATAAAAAATATTTATTTCGTAACTGTTATTAAACAAATCCTAAATTCTCAAATCCCGTTTATTCATCCATTACTTTATATTTGACTGATCTTACGCCGTTGTCCATATTTCTCGCCGTTACAGACGAAATCTCAAAAATTTTCTCATTAAGATGTACACATATATGCGGCGAATTACACGTAGAATCGAATCTCGTGTCAGGTTATCACCGCTAACCTGATCCGACTCTCGGATTAATGCCGCCCCGTCGTTCGATGAATTTCGACTTCCGAACAAAAACAGAGCGACGGCGCCTCCAACGTCGTCCAACATCCTGCTCTGCCTTTAGTCGTGTCGTAACTAACACGGGAACATCTTGGAAGATGGAAACCGATGCGCTATACAACCTCGGCGAGACCAATGCCGTCCCACGTGCGAACTAGGTCAGTACCGACACCTTGAAAGCATTTAAACTTGCTCCTAACAAGGTCTCTCGAGGATCCCCCAACCCACTTGTCCGCTTCTCCATCCTATATGTCTGATTCGAGAAACTTGGGCCAAGGTGGATACAGGATACCAGACAACGGAACGATGTTTCGAACTGATTGCAAACTAATATCCCGTTCGATTCTGGCAAGGCGTGCGCTACATTGATACGAGGTAACGGACCTCGTGCTATCTAATTTCAACGGCGGCACGCCTGGTCATGCTGAAATATCGAGTATTGGAGTATTGCACGAGTAGTTCCTCCCTCCCCTCCTTTATTCCGTCTATTTTTCCTTCATCGAACCGTGTCTTCGTAGCGATTTAAAGAACAGGATATTTGTCTTTGATTGAGGAAAGGGGTGATTTCTATTGTCTTCTTGAATTTGTTGGAATAACTATTTGAAAAATAGTCACAACACTCTAGTTGTTTTTATCGAATATGATATATTTTCAACTTACTGCAAAAAGAGTTCAAGATTTCGTATATTATTAGTTGTTTAAAATGTGTCTGTATATTTGAGAAATATTTTACAAAATTATACTTTTCCAGGATCGATTCTACATGGCAAAACAAGAACAAAAGTTGATATACAGGAATATCGTTTAAAATTTAACGGAATGACTCTATCTTCGTTGCACCGCCGTTGTTCTCTACTCCCGTCTCGCTTCATCTAACGTAAACTTCAATTGGTTACAACTCAATAAATAAGTCTCATCCGACATTTTCGTACACCAACTTTTGCGTTTCTCTTCATCTGTAGAATCTATTCTCCTAATCTGATAAATTAACATTAACATCTTGTTATTTAACACGAACACGACTATCGACCGAGAGAAAATAAATGGAACTTTTACTATACGAATAATATAATTACTTGTCTCCCAATTTCCCGACGGAGTTCCATCGTATCCATCGATAACTTATCGAAGAAAATTCCTCCACTTTAACACAATTCAACTCGCCAGCGCGGAAAGTTGGCACTCGACGAGCTCGAAAAATCGGAGGGCCGCTCCCGTTAAAAACCAGGCTTTTTTCATTCGGCCACTCGAAGTGAACAATTTGGACGGTTGTAAACGGGCCGCATTCATCGAAAGAAGAACGAAACTCCGTTAACTCGAGCGAATCAACTCGAGCCTCTTAAACTTTGCGCCGGTTTGCCGCGAGATCCCCGTGAAATTACCAGGCCACCGATATTTCTCCCAGGGGAATTTTCCTCAGTGGCTGAAATTGAAGGAACGAGCCACGAGGAATCGGCCAACCGGTTATGGAGACTGTTCGTCCGTTGATAATCCATATTTATCGGTCTGCGCCGGATCGGACATTGTTACCGCGATACTTGATCGAGAAGCTAATTATGGTTTCCGCTATGAGGGCGATTCTAAATCTTGTGATGTCGTTTGAAAAACGCGAAGGAGAGAATTGAAGAAGAAATCTTCGTGCATGATGATGAAAAAGATACACTTTATGCAATTTTTTTCTTATGTTTCTTACGTGAATAAATATATTTAAACAAAAAGTTAATTTATAATAACGATAGAGAGTTTAAATAAACGATAAATATGAATAGTTTAGTTATTTATACAATGTCATTTGTTTATATAAGAAAGATAGATCTTAAAAGTAACATTTCTTCACTCCATTTAATTTCTTTCTTCAACCAAACTCAATATACAACCCGTTCACGTGATTCGCCGTACACAATTCTCTAAATATTTCATTATACGCTATCCAACAGGGAGCAGAAGGATAATTATTAAGCTTGCGAAATAACATTTGCAAGAGCGAGAAAGGAGTAGAACGAGGATTCTACCCTTAAATTGTATCACAAGTCTTGGCACGACCTTCCCCTCATCCCTTTTTTATCTCGTTTACGCTACTTTCTATTCCAGAGGAAGGCAGAAACCTCGAGTTTTCATTTCTCTTCTCCCGACTTTTTGCTCTTTCTTTTAAGACCGATCCCACGCGCAGTCTTTCGCGTTTAATAGCGCGCGCACAGTCACAGAATTCCTAGCTAGATCCATAACACGTATGTGTGCGTGTCTACTACTAGATCACACAAGCCGGCCGAGGCTATTAATTCGATTGCCAATCGACTCGGTCTTGCTTGCCTCTACGAAGGGGGGGCACACGTCCGGTTCGAGTGGATTTTTCATTTACCAGCACTACTTGCTGGCCACGATGCACCTGCATAATTAATCACCCTGACCGAAGAAGAAACGTCTCCCCCCCCCCCCCCTGAAGAAAACCACTTGCACAGATGTTACGACGCGATTCTGACATCGTGACATATCGATCCCGGTTAATTACATTCTTCCGAGCTAAGGTAACCAATGAATCCGAGAAATTTGTTTTTTTTTTTTTTTTGATCGTAGGGGGATACATCTGGAGATTGGAATTCTAGGAGTGGATTTCAATAGGTACATTTTGCTCGTAAAAAAAGAGGATGATAGATTGGATGGTTTTGGAAGACTTATCGTTTTTCAATTAATTTGTACAAAGGGATATAAACTTTTATGTTATATTGCCTGTGCTTGGCCTACGATATCTACTGGCTACTATAATTGTATCGTTGGTATTATTAAAGATCAGAAGCAATTTTTTAAGAATTTTTATTATTTATTCGATGAAGAGTCAAAGTTCATTTAATTTTTTTAAAATTGTAGATATTCTTTTAAGAAAAAAAAAATAAATCAAAAATCTTATGTGAAAAATTAATTATTGTTTGTTGAATAAAAAGTTCCCAAATACTTTTTCTTTGGATAGATAGATTGAACGAATCTATATTTAATAAAACTATTTAATAAAGTAAATTTCAAAATAAAATTGGATATGGATACATTCGTATATTAATAAAATTTAAACCGTACTTCTGATGACTGAAATTAATGAAAACGTCACGTCTCAATGTTTTTACATGTAAGGCTATACGTGGAAAAATATCAGTCGTTGATATTACAAAAGGGAATACGTTCGAACACAAGGCAATAAAGAATCATGTGTTATATAGCGGGCCACTGTTACTTACTTAATGGGTTGTGTGTTAACGAACGTGCCTTCTGTCCAGTGCAAAACCGAATCCGCTTTTCCAGATAATAAATCACCAGAATCGCGGGCTGTGGCCGCTACTTGCGCCAACAACGCTAAAACGAATGGCGTCCTTTAATAAAGGGAACAACGCTAACATTCAGGGAAGGCAAATGATAACGTTCCGCATGATTTGTATCCAGACCTTCTAAACTTTCGCCCTTTGGCGCAATTGTTTGAAATCGAGTCCACCAAAAAACTCCACCGTTCTATAGATCATGTACTATCGCTGGAAAAAAACATTATAACATTGGAAAGATATTATTCATAAAATACGAATTTCAGAATATAAGAATTACAAATATATAGTTCTCTTAAAGTCTTTTTTGTCACGATTGTAAATTTTGTTAATTTTTTAACCATTTTGAAAACTTAGTTTCGAAATATTGCAATCAATTTTTCAAAATCAATTTTTGAAAATTTATAAAAATATGAAAAATATGTACGTTTTTTATTCGACAAATTTTTTTCTACATCAATTTTAATTAAAAATACATTTTTAATCAATCAAAATAAATTGTACGATTGATATTCGAATTGCTCGAAATACTTTATTTATAAAAATACAATAATGTATCTAAAATAATATCAAAAAAGATATTAGTAAAATATTTATATTAATATTAATTAATTATTTTTTAATATCACAGCCTAATCTACATCTAAAATAAACGTCAAATAATGAAAAATAATAAAATATCGATAAAATGATTTCAACCTCTTCAACACAAATAACTTAACTTAACTTAACTAATAATAGTTTAAATCGAATTAAATAACTCGATTAATCTAAACAAGACTTTATGATCAAGAGTTACTTGTTTAATCAACAACAAAACAACATTCAATGAACAGTGTTAATTTGTTCCAAACACTCTGCACGCATACACATCAACTTAATAACACAATCGAATTTCACGAAGCACGTACTCCTGAGAATGGCAACTCTCGGTAGCATTGAAACGGATGCAAATGAGAAAGTTCGTATCTTTAATTAATAAGAACTTTGGGATAAGCGTCGACAAATACACGATATTTCCTTCCGGAAATTTCTTTCCACGCAAACTTTCATAATCAGATCGGAAAACTTTGTCGAGAAGTTGAAAACGTCATAGACGGACGAGCTTCTTGTCGAACTCCCTTAATCGTCGTGGATGGAAAACGAATTCGCGGATTCTTCTCTACGCCACCTTTCCACCCTTCTATCCCTTCATTTCCCACACATTCCCTACGTGTACATATACGTGTGTATATTTCGAACCGTTGCTGCTCGTTTCAATACCACGCAGCGCACGCAGAGGAACTAATGCCGCCAGCGAAACGCATACTTCCGCCCGCTTTGAAGTTAGATTACGCGTTGCTCGTGGCAAGGTTAACCCGTTTGATCTCGCGAGAACGTAGAATTGCAGCTAATATACAAAAGAGCCAGAAACGATTCGACCCATTGTGAAAGGTTCTCTCACCGGTGCCCATATCCTTGCCTCTTTTATTACGTATTCACCGATGCGTTCGTAATTTTTCGAGCTATCGAATGACGCGATATCCACACTGGCTTTAAAAAGTATTGGCCCATTCTTTAAAGCGCGATAACTTTTTTAAGCCTTCTGATCTCTCAAAAAGATTTGAGTCGTTCCAAATCCAATTTCGAAAAAGTTTTTCGTTGTTTTTTAAAGGATGCTCTGATGCTTTTTTGGAATCGCTATATGTTCTCATACAGATTGCGAGACAAAGGATAAATGGTATGAATGAGAAGTAGATGAAAATAAACGTGTGGAAATATTTTATAAATATGGAGTTGATACGTTCTTTAATAAAAATACGTGGGTATTTTTAAGATATATTTGATTAAATTTTTCATGGATTATAATATGAAGAAGAATCTGTTATTCTTTTTTCCATCTGTTTCTCTGTGTTCGTACTTACGGTGTAAAATCTAATTTTTTAACAAAATATGACAGAAAATGATTTTACAAATTCTTTTGAAATTTTTGCAAATCAACTTATAGGAATTTTATTTGTAACAGATTTTTAATGCAAATGTACATGTATTTTTTAAAAAATGGAGCATGAAAAATTTGAAGAAAGAAGAGAAAGAGAAGAAAAATATACGTTAAATGAATAATACATAAATATATAACTTGTACAAAGTTTGCTCGACGAATCGTGAAATAACGAGTTTCGAAAGTACATCAAAGGAACACGGAAATCGGTCTTTTCGAATGACCTTTAAATTGCATTTCTTCCTAGGTAACTCACATAAAAGGTAGCTTCGAAACTTTGCGATTTCTTTACTTGGTCTTTTTATCCAGGCATTTCGAAAGAACTATCCCTTTGCAATTTCTACGCACGACTTTCGCATTAATTTTGGCTGTGTCGAAGTTTATATCGTTGGCCATTCATTTTGTAGATCGGTAATCGGCATATAAATCATCAAGTAATTATCGGCCATCTTTCATTTTTCGAAATGGCGCTTTCTTTTTTTAATAAAAATGTTCCAAACAAATATTCCATAAGTATTTATGAAAAAATTAATTAAAATTATTCCATCAAATGTTCTTTATCTTTATTTTTCTCAATCTACAAAAAAAGTATCTCTCCTTTGAGATAATGTATCATCAAGCTGTTTGAACGCTATTTATATGAAAATTCTAATTTGAAAATTTTAATTTTAATAAAGATTTACATATATGTTGAACATAATGACTTGGGGTAATTCTTTTTTTAAGAGTGCTTCTTTTTCTTCTCTTTGAAACTTTCAAAGTTTCAGTAACCTTTTAAAAGTTTGAATACAATTCCTTTTGAAAATATTTTCTACAACAGGATTATAGTAAAATTTGATTTGAAATTATTTTATACTGCACTTCTTTATATTTTCAAGAATAAAAGTAGTGATTTCATTTCAACTTCTTCTCAAACTGATACTTTATCAAAAAAGAAACATTTCTGTATAATCTCGATATATATTATGATACATATATGTATTGCAATAATATTTTCATAAATTTCGCGATCCACCGCAAGTTATTTCGTAATCTCTCCTCATCGTTTCGAATTTCTTATCACCCCGTGCAACAATCTCAAAGGCATTACGACGCCACTCTCTAAATTTCAACAACAGGTTTAATCCACGCTAACTTCCTTAAGAATTATTTAAAAAAAAAAAGAAAAAGAAAAAGAAAAAAGAAACGAAACGATGCTGTCACTCGAGAAAAATAGGAGATTAAATTAAACCAGAGAACAAATAAGAGCAGGGGGAAAGGAGGGATGGATGAGAGAAAGAAGCTCGAGAAAATTTCACAGAGAAATGAAGACTTGAATCCTGACGTTACAACCCCGTTCCAAGAAACGAATTAAACTCGAAGATTTACCCGGTCGACACTCTTTACCCTTCGCGACCATCTTAACTCCGGGCTTGGAACCCCCCCTCTTCTTCTTTTTCTCGAGCGGAAACATCAGTTGGGGAGGCGGAACGTGACAGAAAGGAGCGTTTTATGCGTTCATTAGTCACACGGGGCCAGATTGAATTCCTCGTCAGCCTTTCTTACGAGCTTAAATCGTGGTGCACGTTTAAGGGAAGTTTTTCCATCTGGCGAATTTTTTACGATAGGATATCCGTTAGGTCTGATATTCTACTCGAAGAGGATAACTCGGATCGGTTAGGCTGACCGTGGAGGATCGAACAATGACGAAGTTATCGCGGACAACGCTCGGAGATCATCCATTATCCCGGTCGAGGGTGTGCAATGGCCAGGTTAGAATGAACGAGCGCCGATGGAGAGATAATTTGTCAGTTTAAAGATCTAATTTGTAGCTGGGGTTGGTTTATGAGCTGATTCGGTTCGTGCTGCGCTCAACCGTGGCTGACACGAACGTTTTCATTGACGTGGGTGGTGAGGAAATGTTTTCATTCAACATTCCCCGTTTTGAGAATGACGTATGTACGAATCGTGTGACGAAGATTGAAAGAATTTTGAAGAATTTGGTGGATATTTGTTTTCGAGCAATGATAAATTAAGTAAAAAAAGTAAATGGTTTTACATTAAATTTGGTTATTTAAAAAAGACAATGAAACATTTGGTGTTTCTAGCGAAACAAAAACATAATTCATTACGTCAAAAAAGTTCTCAAATAAAACATTTACTATTTGAAAATTGATACAAATTCACTTTTTTGTCGAGTGTATTTATAGATGTATATTTTTAATTTTCAAAAATATCGATAACAGTAATTATCCATATTTCAATTCATTATACAAATGAATGAGAATTAATTATGTTTTAAACTGGCTTTGTATCGATCGAAGAACACGATTATTTTAAAATATAAATCATTTACAAATAAAAACCGATTTTATTACTGAATTACGTTTACTTTTATCTTCGCAATAAACAACGAAAGAACGGCATAAACATTTTCATGAGAACTCGGTTTAACATCAGTATAACGTTTCATCGCGGCATAACTTTTTAACACGAGGGGAAAAAAAAAAAAAAACGCGCAGCTTCAATTTTCTCTAGAATTCGTAAATATCAAGTTTCGAACCGTGTAGTCGAGCAGTGCATGCGAAACGAATCGCGTGTGCCGGACGATTTTTTTTAATTAAATTCGTTACAAGGCCTGCACGCGGCCACCGTGCGAGAAAAAATTTTTCATCGCGTCGCGACGTTCATAAATCATCGGCCGGCCGCGTCGACGTGCGATTGTGAAAGGTTAAAATATGTATCGGCATACATACACAGGAATCTTAAATTGTTCCATACGCAATGACGTCCCCAACTGAATTCTCTGTCGGTGCTGTACCGCGGCTATGATTTATTATCAAAGCGTACGGGTGCTTCGCGTAATTTATGCACGCTGTCCAACCACCACCACTGCCACCGCCCATATTCGTTCCACAAATCTGCCAGCAATTTCACGGAACAGTTCGACGCCGACTTGCAAAACGATCGGTCTCAAGGAACCATTCAACTTTCAATCCTCGCGGTTCCGGAAACCGCGCGCTCCTCTAATTGATTCGCGCGTCTCTACTGCATGCATTTTGATCGTTGTTACTTCTACATCCATATCGAATGTGGAATCATACTTTGTTATTAGATACTCGCTTAGATAATGGAACAAAAGAGAGCACTTTCATGATTGATAAGACTGATAATATGAATCGTTCATAAATATGAAAACTTATTATACATATTTCGTTTTTATTTATTATCTTCTTGTTTATAAGATTTGACTTATAATGAAGGTATGTTTGATGGCAAAACTTATTTTTGTATTGTAGAATTCAGTGATTGTTCGAACTATAAGAGATATGAATCTTTGGATAAAGAAATTTTCAGATAATAATTTTTGAACAATAAATAAAAATAAATAAAAAATTGAATCTGTCCATAAATTATAATTATTAATGGTTTTTCTAATGGTTTTTATAATATTTTGTATTAGAGAATTATATTGCTTTAATTTTGTATTCTCTTTAATTAATCGGAAGAAAAAAAATAAGGCAAAAAAGAAATATGTATGAGTCTTATACAAGTTATTATTGATTTCAAACTAAACATTTTTTAAAATAGAGGGAAAAAAGAAAAAATTACGAAAGTTAGAAAAAATCAAAATGAATAATGGAAGTGACATAATTGTTATAACAAATATTTCATTTTTTTTTAATTATATATTTTGATATATCTTTGACACATTTACATTTCTAACCACTCATTAATATCTAATTATGCGTCAAATTATTTCCTTTAATATTCATAAAATTATACTGAAGTTTTTAAAAATATATATTTGCTTTTATTGAACATTTGACATCATTAATACAATTACGGATTAATCTTATAGAGAATAAAAAAATATCAGTCAAACTAGAAAGAAAGAAAAGAAAGAAAAATCAAAGAAAGCGAGGAAAACAGATAAATATCTCTTCCACTTTCTCCTTCATTTGTATTCCATCATCAATTTCGACATCAACTCGATTCAACTTTAATTTCTCTTTTCAATTCTTCATTTATTCCTTTATATCTTTCAAGAGGAAAATACGTCGCGCAGCATCTTCGCAACATCTTTTTAATTCAAGGCAAACATTCTTAAAAACTCTTCACTGACAACAAATCGCCCTTCCCCCCTCCCTCCTGCGAAACTAAGAATCGACTCCGAGGAGGGAACATTCCGTCCCTTTGCAAATTACCATCCCCCGGTGTGTCGCGGGGGAAAGCTGGTCCGCCCTTTTGTTAAGGATTACAAGCTTTTTGTCCGCGAAAGGAATCCTCTTTCCCAAATTAACTTCTTCGTCTGGGAGGGCCATTATCGTCGCGGGACTCTGTCTCCTTTATGTCTGCGCGCTCCCTTTCTTTCACCCGGTGGTTTTGGCAACAACCTCGCCGTAAATTCACCGTATAATTCTTCCAGACTCGGCGTTAACCCATATAACGCACGATTTATTATGGCGTATAACGGGTCGATTTTCGGAGTATCCTCCGACATTTCGCATGAATTCACCACTGTGCGTTCTTCTCAAGGAATCTATTCTCTTGCCAAGCGCGAATTCGAGCTGGAAATTCCAGCCGAGTAGGAGTGGGTAAAAGGGTGGTGCACGCAATGATTCCTGATGTAATGGAAGGAAATTATCCTATTCGTTATTAGCCGCAGTTTGGCGTTGAATAGCGTAAGCATCTATTCCAGATGGATAGATAGATTTGTGTCAACTTATTCGAAGGCAGGAAGTTCAAGAATAAGAAATAAATTTCTGCTTATAATTAATTTTTATATGCTAAAAGATGATATCAAAGATGATTGTGTGTCTAAATTAGTTAGATATATAGATTTTGGAATTTCTTAATGTTAAAAATAAAAATTTTGACATATCTAGTTATTTGCAATTGTTATAATGTTGTTTGGAATATCGAAGAAACAGATTGGAACAAATGTTTCGATATTTCATAGAAACGACCAATTTTAATGTATATACCTGTCACGTATAAATTAAAATGAAATATATGATTGAAATATTTTCTACATATCTATGTATTAATAAATTTAATAAAATGCTAGTAGACCACTCAAAAAACTATTTTCACGAATTTTTCGATAAATATTTTAATCGAGATATTACATCATTCAAATATAAATATGCATCCAACATCACATGACACAAATCTCGGAATATCAAATGATTAAAAAAAAAAAAAGACCACTATTTATCTCCTGTCCACATAATGATACAATTTATCTAGCTTTTGGGGCTTAATATTTGCGCGATATTTGCCGCGTGACCGTTATTTATCCGCGTACATAATTTGAGCACGGTAATGAAATTTTTTTAAAAACGGTCAAGGGTAGGGGGGCACGGTCATCGCGACGTTCACACGACGGCGAGAAATATAAATCGCGTGAAATTATCACGAATTCCCTGCCCCGTGTAAATTTCGCCCGGCCAAATAACAGGAAACATTAACGGAAATTTATCCACTCATTTACACTCGACGTAACTCATCGACAATTTAAGAGGTCGTTACGGTTTCACCCTCTTTCGGGCCCCGACACCGGTGGAAATAAACTAAATGTAGCTTAAACAAACGAACGTGGCCGCGATAAAGCTTGCCGCCCGGTAAAAGTGCGATGTGAAACGAGAAGTTGCCGGTTTTTTTCCCTTAATTCTGTCTACCAGGGAGGGAGGGGGGGGGAGAGGTGTTTTCGCGTATTTATCGCGGTTCACCCTCGTTCACCGTCAAATGCACACACGGGCGGATAGCCGACGACGAGCGACGAGAAACGGCCGACGACGATATATTTTTGACAGTGTCGGCCATTTACCAGTTCTACCACCCCGTATCTCGATTAACAACGGCCGCACACCCCTTGAAAAAGCACCGTGTTCCTTCTGCGTGGGTGTCGCGAAATTTATCGCGTTAGCCGGTGTTAATTTTGACCCGCGTTTCGTTAGATTTTTTTTTTTTTCTTTCTTTCTTTTTCCTCCTAGATTCGAAAAAAATAAAAGGGAGGGGCGTGAATCGATTGGAACAGGTGATCACTTTGGAATGAAACGATTGGATAGAAGGTGAATTGAGAGATACCTAAATTGGAATACAAATAGAACGAGTATTTTGGCCATTGGAAAAATGGAAAAGGAAATGGTAGTGGTGATCTGTAATTGTTATATTACTATTTTCTCTCATTATTTCAATTATCAGAGTTTTCGTGGCAATCTTGGATAAGTTGAAACGAGTAGAGAGAAGTACGATAAGATTTAAAAGATCATTTTTAGAATAGGATGATAGGTAAAATTGATTGGAAATTTCGTTTTTAAAAAGAATATGATAACATTATTCGTGTAAATTTATGTGACAATATAAAGGAAGATTTATTAAGAAGCAAGATGTTACTTTTATAATGATCCATCTCGATCATGATGATTCATTACTGATAAAAGGAATGAAATATTATTTTTTAATTGTTTTCTAAAAATTTATAGGTATAAATTATTACGGAAAACATTGTTCCATAATATTTGAATATCTGATGTTAATTATTTTCATCTGATGCATTTAATGTTCTCTTTGTTATTTCGTGTAGAAAAATTTCTACATAAGATTAATGTCTCTATTCAGAATTGGAACAAAAGTTTTTTTGTATTCCTCGTATAAATTACTAAAACCGTTGATAAGAATACGTTGCAGTGAATTTGTCGACATTCGGTGGAAACTTCAAGATTCTGGTCAGGTTCGTTTCCCTGATTTGATTTGAAATGCAAATGACAGTAAAACGACGGGTCTCTCATTAGAAGCCTGTACTTTTTTCTTCTTGCCGTGGCAGCGTTTTTCTCAACATGCAGAGGCCACGTTTTCAAGCAAAGGAAAATAGTATACATTGAATTTTCTCAAATTTCGCTGACGAAGGATGTCTCATTAAGGTCGATCGGTAAAATCAAAGTGCGCCATGCACATACAGCGAGAATAAATATACACGAGATAAATATTGAAATCGCGGTGAATGGATAAAAAGTCGAATTAAAAGCATATGAAAAAAAAAATAGGACATTTTAAATGTTTATTCTATCAAAAATCGAAAAATATTTTAATCGTTGCTATATTTTAAACATTAAAAGAGATTGTGGCAAAATAAATATGTTATATCTTCTTCTTTTTTTTTTTAATAATTTAATTCAAATTAAATTAATTTAGTTTCATAATAGAAATTTATACATCTGATTATAAATGTACTTTCTGTACATAATTCGTAAATTAGAAGTTTTCCTGCAAACTTAAAATTTCATCACTCAATTACAAATTATCATTTCATATATTTAATATTATTAGTTATTAAAATAATCTATATAGTCAAAATATAGGGAATTTTTATCTTTAACGAGTGATTCGATTAAAGTTTTATTAATTGACGTTGCTATTCGACCAAGAGTTCGTTTCTCTCTTGATTTACGTATAATTCAATTTTACAATGAGATATGGACGAGGAATTCGCGAACACGTTCTTCTCCGACTGAATTCTTTAAAGGATTTCTTTTTCTCCCACGAAAATTCGCGAAATTAATTCCTTTTCCGTATCTATCGATGTTTAATTTTCTCGCAAATAGTTGAACAAACGTTCTATTAATCTCATATTATTCATGCAATGAAATGATTAATAAAAAATATCCACTTATTATATTTAAGATATAAAAGGTTTAAAATAAAAATTTTACAATTTTTTTACACACTATTCGTCTGAAGAAATTTTAAGTTTTATGAAACTTAAAAATATGTTGAATTATAAATATCCTAAAGTTCTGATAAATACTGATAAAAAATTAATTTGATCAATTATAAGATATGCCTTACTCTTAAATTTTGCACCAATATATTTTCTGCAATAAGGTCATTGAATCAAGATGAAAGTTGAGGAACAAACTTATCCATGATTCACGAAAATACGAACATACACAGTTTCTAAAATTCATGAAGTCCTCTTGATACGACCTCCCTCGCAACATCATAGGCTATCCAGCTCGTGCCTTAATACGTTCGATCGTGCTTTTCGCGTGAATTTCAACGAAAATCAATCTCGAAGAACACTCGACGTAGACGGGAGAAGATCGAATTCAGTCCCGGGATGATCGCTTTTGTTCCGAGCACCGAAATCCTATTTGAGTACGATCTCCTTAATCCGGAATCTCTCGAAAGAGATTACAGGGATAATTTTGTCGAATTGATCTTAATCAGCTTTTCCTCTGCTGCAAACCGATGTCGAGAAACTCGAGGAACCGTCTAACCCCTTCTGGTACGCGTGTCAAGAGGTAGACACGCTCCTAATAAAACGTTCCATTTCGTTCGTGGTTTCGCAACCGATCGTTTCTTCTTCAATTTTCATCCAGAGAGCGCCAGCTCCGAGCCTCTGTTTGAGCAACGATAGAAGTAAACCGGAGATTCGTGAAAAAATCGTGTTTGATCTTGAAATTTTCTCGAAATTCCATCCTCGCCATTCAATGTTTAACGATACATTTCTTTTTTTTCTACCAAATATGTAATTTATATGTATTTTGAATCATTTAAATTGACACGAAATTTTACTGAAATTATAAATAATCTTCGGATGTTCTATTATCTATGAATCAATTAGATAAAATTTATTTAAATATTGTTTGGTTACCAAAATGATGAAAATTTCTCCATCTAATCGAAATGATTCTCTCCAAAAAGGTATCGATTTTTGCACTACAATTTACGTTTTTCTTTTCAAATCTACGACCAATCACTATCGCATAGCCCATTGAAAACAGTATCCACAAACGATACTGTTCCTGAAACCAACTCAATTCTACGTTTCGGCGAATCATCGATTCCGTTCGTTCACGGTGGACGAGTTGATCGAGATTAATCGTATCCCACCGATCTGGATAACCATTTCTTCTCTGATTGACGATACCGTTTAATGCAAAAGATCGTCAAAATGCTTACAATAAACTGGTCTTGATGCACTCGTATATATGCGTGCACATTTTCGTTCACATTTTTATTAACTGATAAAATAATATATCGTGTATCTCTTATCAATCCTGTGTATCTTCTAATTTGAAATTATGATACTCAAAAATCTTTGAAATTCCTCGAAAGCTCTTCTGGAATAGTGTTAGTAATTATAAAATTTCACGTAACGCAATTCAACGCAATGATGATCAATTTAAAAATAATTGGAAAACTGTTCTAAAGCGAATAGCATCTCTATTATGGATTATGATTTTTCTGAATTTTCTTTTGTGGCCATCTGTCACAAAAGTACATGAGCAAGCACCGTGAAACGTACAAATATCCAGCGTAACAAATATTATTTTAATTGTATCCGCTATTAATAATAGCCAGGCCGGATAAAAGAATATTTCACACGGTAATGACGTCCAACTACGCGTTTACAGGTATCATTAAATTTTCATTAACGATTAATGATTCGTGGCGTATCTCGTCGTCGTATTCAATTACAAGGGAGTGTTATTCGCGGAACGAAATTCGCAGGATATTATATATCTTTTGAACGCTGACATAGCGGATGAACATTCGACGACGATGCTCCTCACTTAAACGTCCCTGTAATGTCTCGATATTTCCCAGACCAGGGAATTTCCCTCGTGAATTTTATTAAAAAACGTTCGTTACGCGAGTGGAAGGTAAACGTTCCTCGTGGAATTCTACGTGGAATGCGATGGAAAATTCTATACTTTTAAAGAGCAAAAGCTGATGCAGGGGACTCCACTATGGATAATTTCTGAATCCTTGTGACGAGATGATATAAATACGAACAGGAACATTGTGTGCGTTTATTATCTCGATAATTTCATTCCTGAAGAACGAATGAATATTTAAAATTTACACATGATATTAATATTTAAAAATGCACATGATATACAAACAAATATTCAGAGTACGATTCGCATCATATAAAAAATGAAACAACTTTCTATTTAAGCTGCTTTTTTTTAAGTCATATTCATTATAAATTTTATTTTGCATAAAAATATCTGCAAATTCTATTTATTAAAAATTTTTTTCAACCCTTAAAAAATGTCATCAAAAAGAATCATGAAACAAAATTTTTATAGGATTAAAATTTTATCCATTTTATCCATTAGCTAGAAAAAAACTTGAAAAAATTAAAAAATGTGTTATTATTATTTGTCTAAAAGTATATTTAGATTTCAATGTTGATTTTTAATTTGTAAAATGTGCCTCCTGACTTTTATTATCAAAGTACTTATTATATTAAATTAATACATTTAACTTCAAACACGAAATTTGCAATATTTCTTCAAATATTTAATAATATTAATTCACTTATATAAAGGATTCTTGTTCCCGTTTTTGTGTAATTTTCCTCTCTCTTTCTTTCTTTCTCTCTCTCTTTCTCCTTTTTTCTCATTCTCATTCTCCTTATTTCACCTTCTAATTCTCTTTTTTACAATGCTTCAGACTTAATCATACGATTATGTAGGATGTTCCTACAAATGTTCCTCCACCAAATCTCAGTTATTTGTAACGATGCAAAAAGAAAAAAAAGGAAAGAGAGAAATATTGCTCAAAAAAAAAATATTTATTAAGATTATTCTTTCTTAAATATTTAAAATAACTATTACTTTTTTTTTTATTAAAAAATATATTTTTTCTGCTATATTCTAACATATTTCCTCATTTTTTAAGTTAAAAAATTAACATAAAGTCTCAAACGCAGAAAAAGAAAGCGAAGAAAAAAGGAACGATTATATTTTCATTTAATATATTATCACTATATGAAATTGCAAGTGTAAAATGAGTCACTAGTGAAGATAAGAAATATCAAATTTTTATAAAATATGACCGTTAATTATTCCTGATAAGGAAAAAATTGTATATTTTTTCATATATTTTATTTACACATTCGTTTATAAAGTTCATAATGTAAAATCAAAAATAGGAATAGAAATAAAAATAAGGACTGATGAATTTATGATTATTTGAAAATTTGAAAATTAAATTTTTTTAAAATAAATATAAAGTTCAGAAAAAAAAACAGAAATGTTTGATAAAAAATATAAAACTAAAAAAATTTATATATTTGAAATACTATTTTACTATTATTTTTAAAAATACTCTAGATTTGGCTTGTAATTATAAAGTAATTATAATTATAATATAATTATAATCTTTATTTAAAATATTAAAATAACTTATTATTTGTAATTCTTTTTTATCATTCTGTTTCATTCAACACATTCTGGTTGTATGTGTATGTGTATTTATAGCTCATTATAATGATTAATAAATATTTAATATTCTTCAATCTAATATTGGTTATGATGAATTAATTATTTTTACCTTTAATTATTTTTTTTATATCTATTCATAAATCATTCTAAATTTTTATGATTATTTTTATATAAGATAAGATTGCGTGCTTTAAAAAACCTCATAATTAATATTTTCAACAATAAATATTTAATGAAGGATTGATACAAAATTGATCGTGTAAATCATGTTAGATTTTTAACAATTAGATTGATACAATGAAACGACGATTATTATATTTATATTATAACATTCGTTACTTTATCTATCTGTATCTCTCGTGAAAACATATTACAGAGTCTCGCATTTTACCATGAAAATATTATTATTTTCCTACGATCTCGCGACGACGCGACGGTTTTACATAGCTTCCCAGAATTGCCATCAACTCTGCCACGAACGAGTGTCTCGTTTTTACGTTCTTCGTGTTTTTATGGAGCGACATACCAAGCAAATTAAATTTTTCGGATGCTCCTCGCCATTTTACATTCGACAGTTCTTGACTTCTTATCTTATTTTTTTCCTACAGTTTTTCTTGCAATGAGAGAAATAATAGTTGCTAAAGTCATTGTAAAAATTGTATTTACACAATTAAAATAATTTACAGAATTAAAATATTTTATAAGCAAGAATAATAATAATTTGTTCTAAAATATGTTCCTTTCCATGAAATCTTTATATACATTAAAATATTGTATCATGCTCTTTTTATGAAAGATATTAATACCATGATAATGAGAGATACTAAAATTTTTGTCAATTTTTTTTTCTTTTTACATATAAAAATTCCTATTAAATTTTATATTTTATCTGATATTAATATTCCTCTCAAATTGTACATTTTTTCTTGTATTAACATTTCTGTCAAATTATAAAGATTTTGATGGATTTAAAATATATTACAAAGCACTTTTTATTTTATATATAATCGTTAGTTTTTAAGATATTTGTAAAAGACTTTTAATCTATTATCGCCATTTATCAACACAATCTTTAAACATCAGAATAGCTCGTTATATAGAAAATAATAGATTTAATTGTAAAACTGACACTGTTGTTTCCGCTTTACATTTTACTCTCGCACTTCATTTCGCAGAATCCAAATCAATATATTTTTCAAAACCCATCGAAGGAGCAGCGTATCGACAAAGAAAAAAACAACGGAAAAAAAAGGACAAAGATAGAAGAGAAAACAAGGGTGGAAAAAATTCTAACTCCATTGAATCGTCCTCCAGGAATCGTTGCGTTAGCTGTCCGATTTTAATCCGTTAGATGCCCTTTCCTTGTATTCGTCAGCTGTGGACCAATGAGCTTTGGACGGGATAAATGTTCGCCACTCGTGGCACCATTCACCGCCACCGGCTAGGCATCTTCAAGGGCTCTCTTAGCCTATTCGGGATTCCATCGAGATTCCTGGTGTGCGTATACACACAGGGACGCGTGTTCTATCCGCGTATTCGATAAACGACACGCCAGAAGCGGTCGATCCGCCGGCCAGATTGCAGCGAATTTCAGCTTCGCGTGATTCGCATTGATTTATATTCCGTCCTCGTTTTAGATCTCGAAGTTTATCCCTGGAAAAAAAGAAAGAAGGAAAATAGAAACAGAGTGGAAGGGGGAAAGGAGAGAAGGAACGAAGAGAGGATGAGAGAAGAAGGAAGAAAGAGATAAAGTGGAAATTCTCAGGGGGGCTGACGGCTCCGTGAAAATGGTGGCCGTTCGAGTGTGCATACAACGTGTACACGGGTTCCAACGGCAAGTCGCGCATGAAAATTTCAACGGCGACAATCACCAAGCAAAGCGGCGAAGCACGCTGTCCCCGATCCCCGATAATACACACTTCCGTGCGTATCTCATTAAAGTTGGCGGTGTGAAACAGGCGCAGCAGAAAGGAAAAACAGGAATCGAGGCGGGCAACCGTGAAACGCACCGTTGTTGGTCCGACGCATAATCGAATTTTTTCTACGGTCTTCTTCTCTTATCCGTTATTTTTCTCTATCTCTCTCTTTCTCTCTTTCTTGTAATTCTTGTATTTTCTTTCTCTCGTTTCTGGTTACCGTTGCTCTTGTTAATATCTCCTTTGTTGAAAGGTCGAGGCTATCTTATAAAGAGTTGAGTTCTAATGGGTTGAAAATTAAAATTTCAAACAAAGTTATCTTAAATAATAACTTCGTTTAAAATGCTCGAATAATATTTATTCGTGATTACTATAGTTGACCCGTATAATCTTGGTTTTCAATTATTAATGAATTATTCGAGTAATTTATTGAAGTAACTTTATTCTTAGGTTCAACTATTAAAATTTTGTTTATCACTGCTCTATTATTCTCCATCCTTATTAGAAGATTAAAAATTTCGTTGAAAAAATTTTGGATTTAATGAACGATATATTAGTGTTATAAAGTGGAAAGAAGTCGTAAATCAAAATGGAGAAGACATGATATAATATAATATACTTCATTTAAAAAAAGAAAATGTTTTTCATGGATCTAAACTATAGAAATGAACTACGATTTATTCTATTATGCTTCAGAATTCATTTTGCTCGTGAAATTATCATAACCAATCTAATTTATTGTAATTAATTCTTTTGGATGAATCGTAGAAAATTTTGTACAAGAAAATATAAACGATACTAATCAATGCAAATAGTTGATAACAATGTATAAAGCCTTTATAAATATTCGCTTGAATTTCTCATTTTCATAATTTTTTCAAATAAATGTAAATTGTATAAGATTAAGATAATCAAGAATATAATTTATTCCGCGTCATTGCTGTGTCTTTCATTCGTTCAAAGCAAAAATTATTCATTCGTCGCATAAAATATCTTCTCGTGTCGGAAACAGAGACCGACAAATCGACGTACATCTGATCCCTCTCAAATAATTTCGTATTCAACTCTCATATATCGATTTTAACCTTGTACAACGCGAAACAAACGCAATCGAACTTCGTGTATCGGGACAACCAAATTTCAATACGAGTTGCACGAAATCACGTTTGATATAGGACGAGAAAGTTTTTACACGGGCACACAGTTTGTCAATACAAATCGCAGTGTAAATTTGACATACGATTTATGGCAAACAGAGAAACGTGAATACATTGTTCCACCGTAGCAAATTTGCGAGGGATTAACGTCACAGACTATTGTTCCCTTTGTTATAAACTTGCAATATCTCGAATCGTTTTAAAACTTCGATTTTCTTTATCTGGTATCTCGATGTATCGATTAATCGTAGGTAAACAATTATAATCAATTTTTGAATTTGATTTAATTCAATATATAGAATTAACGTTACATTATTAAAATCGTCGATTTTTTTCATTGTCATCAAATGGGATTAATAGAACTAAATTGGAGAAAATTATTTACGATTGAATGAATATATCATTAGTAATTGTTTTAGATAAGTTTTGCATTTTTTATTTTATATTTTCTCAATTTTTTTTTGTTTCTTTTTTTAAATTGATAATTTCGTTCATTTTTATATTTGATTAATTAAACTTAATTGATTAAGTGGAAAATTTAAGCGTTTAAAAAAAATTAATAATTATATATATACAAATGTCTCAAAAATGTTGAAACTTTTAAGAGATAAACTCGTAAATATTATATAATAATCTAAATAATAAAATTTAATTTACAATAATTTAAATTGTTTTAATATTGGAAAATATTATAAAATAAATATTATAGTATGTTAATTAAAATTAATTTATATTGATATCAATGTAGTTATAAATTTTGCATAATTCTAGAAAAATTTAACTTTTGAAAACTTTTTTAGGAAATTTTATAATAAATATTTATTTGTATTATTTTATTTTTATTGACAAGACCATTTATCATTTTATCAATTCATCTAATTTTAGTTTTATGCATTTAATTGATTTACGTAATTCTTGTCGGTTGTCAATTAACAAGTATGATATTGATTTTTTATATGTTTTGACGTGACTCTTCGACGTTTCGTCAATCTGTGCAATTTTATTTTCGCGTTGTACATGTTTTCATATAAATTTTCTAAATATTGTTGATGATTAAACTGACTATCTAATATAATTTAAACGTACATGAAATATGAAACTGTTAATATTTGGTAATTATGATGGATGGTTTATCGAAATATTATTTAAAGAAGTAATATTGAGATTGATAATTAAAAATGAAAACGTCGAGTATATCATCACCATTCTATCTAGATAATCGATAAAATCTAACATGATCATAATAATATAATGATTTTGAAACGAAAATATTTGATAATATTATTTTTATCATTTTATATCGTTTTATTTATAAATTGAATAATAATTGTAATAAAAAGAAGATAAGAATATATATAATTTATAATTAAATTTAATATTTAAATTTATCACAATAATCTTTCTCGGTAAATGTCATTTTATTTAAATAAACACAAATAATTAATATGATATGAGTTAATTCCATAACAACTGAATTAATTATATTAATATATAATAATAAATATGTGCCATGTGTTTTACAACAATTAAATTATAAATTGATGATATAATGTACAATAGTATATAATTGATCCAATTAAAAGATTTTCAAAATCATCAGATGAGAAAAAATTGCATTGCATTTAATGGTAAAATTTTAGGATTTTATATTTCTCATTTTAATATGAGAAGATTATTGAAATCAAGAATCGAATAATGAAAATTCTGATATAATGGTTAACTGTCAATTTGATTGTACAAGAGAAAGAAGTCTTCACGACTATCGATGTCGATGATTTTTACAAAGATAGTTTGCATGCCTGGGAATACGAGTACCAGGTAGTACCGTGATCGAAGCATGTTTAAGTCAACAGAGACGAAGGTTTTTCTTAATCATAGTACCTGCACGAGACAACACGATGGTTATCAGCTCGAACTAACCGGAAACAAGTTATTTCTAAAATGAATTTGTAAAAAAATTCCATTCATAGTATATTTTCCTTGAATTTGCATAGCCCTAAAAGATTTAATATTCCTTAATATTATTTATTTTTTTTTATTTAATATTGGATATTGGAGATAATACATATATATTGTATTGAGAATACAAAAGTACGAATTATTTAACGTTTATATTTAACGTTTTTCAATAATAATATAAAAAAAATATTACGAATAATTTTATTTTATTTTATGAAAAAATTATGCTTGTTATCTTTTTGTTTCCATATTATCATGCACCTTGAGTTCAGAATATTAACGTTAAAAATTTTTAATCACCAAATCATATTTTATGCAATTTAATGCTAATTATTTATAACTATGTTGAAGTTATAAATAATATCCGAAGTTCTCTGTATATTATTATTTATTTTTCAATTGTGATTAAATTTTATTTTTATGAATAAATTATTGAATATTTTACAAAACTTATTTTACAAAAGAAAAATAATTCACTTGATTTGATAATTATTTAAGATTAAAATGACCTTACTCGATATCTACATGAAATAAATTAGTGATTTTTAAAAATAGTTGCAAGGAAAAATAATTGAAAGAAATTAAACTCTAATTATAATCAATGTTTTCTTATTACATAATTCTTTTCTTTTTTTCCTTTTTTTTTTAAGCCAACTTGAACTTTGTTTTGTTCATGTTGCGCCAATCGAGAAAATATCTTTAACAGAATAACTTCCATCCATATTTGAATTGTAATTTCGCGTCATTTCGTGTTGAACACCGAAGATAAAGTTTATACATCCATCTGGTCGCGTTTACCAATTGTTCCTGTTGATTCGTGAGAGTCACGCAGCTGGCAGCGCCGTCGTGGTACTATCATTTTTATTGCAACGACTGATAACTTCACCGATATGCACTTTAACAAGAAAGGGATTAGAGAGTTCAAGCAATTTCAGGAAACTTTCCTCCAATATTCGACAAGTACAACGACGATAATATCCTTTGCATAAGTAAGAAGAAAATAACATTTTATTAAAGTCTTCCTCCAAGTCTTCCACAAAAAATTTCAAATCTGAGAACTCCCTCTTTCTAGGAATAATTGTCTAAGAACGTTTATTTTTCATCATTGATAGTAAAATTATTCGCCACAAAAGTAAACGTATCCGTGTTCATTTCGTCTCGATTTTATTTTCGTGACTTTTTAGAAAGGATTTATCCAAGAACAACAAAAACACAAGAAATATCGAATGCGTACGAGCATTTCTCGTAGCAAAGCATAGTATGCATCGTTCGAGTGTGCGGATATGCTTCACAGTATACGCGCAAATGTGCAATTTCTTCGACGAGATGGAAGAAATCGATGGTACTTTGACAACCCAGTCGAGCATTGTGCGATCGTGCAAGACAGGCTTAGCGATCCATTGCACATCTCGCGCGTTCACGGGTGTATGTGCGTACATAGGAACGTATACGCAATTTCCTAGCCTTGAATTCAGTCAACTGTCTAACAATTCCGCCAAGCGAAAAGAGATCGTATCAGTTTGAGTTCATTGTTATTAAATGTTTGTCTTCGAAGGATTCGTTCCACTCGATTGTACTAGCATGCATTTCTGATAGAAATTTGCTTACGTGTTTTTTTCCCTAAATCTTATTTATCTTTGGATCAATTTGTTTCAATATTTCTACATTCTTACATTCTTACTTCTGTAAGAATATAAAATAAATTTAAAGTTACTTAAAGCTCTTTCCTTTTATTTTACGTGCATTAAACATTTCTGAGTCTCTTCTTTGAAGCAAGCAATTGAATGGAATCATAGACGAGATATCTTTTTTTTTGAATAGAATCTGTTCATGAATTGAATCTGAAACGAGATATGAGCTATTCAATAGCTGCGATCATTAAGAGATATTAAATGATTGATGCCGTTCGTCGCGTATATATAGATGTCCGTTTCAACCATAACTTTTTTCAAACCTTTCCATTAATCTTACAAGAAAATTTGTTCTAGAAAGATTCGATCAATAATCAATTTGCAATAAATTGTACCGGTCTTAAATTATAAAAATATGTGAAAAATAAACAACAAACGGTACACGTATCAGTAAAAGTAACCAAACCTTTCATTTCTTTCATTTCGCAACGATAGTTAACGATATCCATCGTGGTCCAAGCTAAGAATCGTCGTGGAACTTTCTAGAAACTCGCCAATCGCGAATCGTTTCGCTAAAAAGAATCCAATTTTGGTGTTCCCGCGTGAAAAGCAGTCGAGGTTTCTCGGTCTCTTTCGCGAACTTTGAAGGAAATTGAATTCCAATCCGTGATAGCCCGGCTGCTGGCCAATTATCGATGATTTAACCAGAGGCGAGCTGTGTGCCCATGGGGCCGATTAAAGAAACTTGACAAACGTGGACGCAGAAAATTGTTCCGCTTCGAGTTACGTTGCGACAGGCCGTCGTGGGATTTCACACTTTCTTGGTTTTGCGGTGAAACGAAAACCGCCGTTCTGCGGCCTCGTGGCCGAGGAAACGGAGGAGAACCGCGTTGAAAAAAAAATGGTAATCGGTGTCTATTTGCCGTTGATGAACGTTTTTCATCCGAAACGGTTCGTTGCTTGCCACGCGACATTGGTGACTCTTACTTTCGAACGAATTTCACTGTTCCATTGATGGGGAACGACGAAGAAGATAAAATCGAATAAAACTTATTTCGTCTCGAGGGGAATGTCTTATGATGAATATGAATCTGATCTAGGTAGGTTATGTACGTGACTATATAATTTCAATGTGATCTTTATGAAATTATATACCAAGTATATTCAAATATAAGATATGTCCTAATTTAACTTAATCCAATTTGAATAAACATAGAAGTTCATATCGATGAATAAGTTAGAAAGGAATTTTGTAGTTTTACTCATTGTTCGTAAATATTTAATTTAGCAATATTGGATTATATATTTTTTTTTTAATTGTTTTTCAATTTAAAGTCGCTCAAATCTAATCTAAATTTATTTTAAACTCAAGACAATTCAAACCTATTCTTTAGACCTAGATCTAGATTCTACTCTATTCTTTAATTCAAAGCTATCTTAAATCTTAAAAATACGAAATATAATATCGAAAATATTTAAAATATTTTTGTTGTTATTTTTGCAATTACTCGCTATTTTTGTTTAAAATTTCGTATATTTCGTACGTTAAGGAGAATAAAGGTGAATATTGATTTGTAGCCACGATAGTTGAATTTCATTTTCTCGATAACCTTGATAATCTTAATAATTTTTTTAATAGATTTTCAATTTATGAACAGATAACACTTAGTAACACTTTTTAACAATGAACTAAAATAATTCCATACAAATAATTATACCAATTTAAATCTTAAATAGCGATAAGAAACGATATCGTTTCGTTATCAATATTTTACATAATTATAATATTCTGTATATAATCTTTGTGCTCCGAAAAGCGATTTTTTTTAATCAATATTTTCGATATCAATGATAAACTGATGTCATCATTTGCTATTGACCATAAATTCCACACTGTAACTATCAACATTCGTAATTATTAAAGTTCCATTGATTTTCAAATTTATTTTACTTATTATTTATTTACATTCTTCGATCTATTGCAAGGAAAAATAGCATTTATTGGTATATAGATATCTCGAATACCTAGATACCTCTATCTATTATATGTGTATTTTCCTTTTTTTTTTTTTTTTCTAATAATTATTCCAAATAATTCTCATTTTGATAATTTCTAAATTTATTATAAAAGATAACAAGAATAACATTATTCTTTGCATACTATTGTTATGTAGTTTTACTTTTCGAAATATTTGTAAAAAATAATTTTTACATATAGAATTTCTCTTATATATATGTACATATATGTGTTCGTCTAAGTATCTACGTAAATATGCTTATCGTTTATTTAATCACCTGATAGCAACACCTAACTAAGAAGAGTGATATAAAGTTTGAATTAGTTAAAAATCTATTTTTTCATGATGGCCTCAAAATGTTTTAAATATTAATTTAAATATTTGAAAATATTGTTCGAAATTTTATAAGAAATTTTTACAATAAATCTGAAAATTATAGATAAGGGCTGCATTATTCCAAATAATTGTCTAAAAAAAAGAAAGATGTGCAATACGTATATAATGATAGATTACAAATAAAAATTGATATATAAACTTGATAGGATTATCAATTAAATTATAAATTAAATTGAAGTTTAAAATTTGTAAATTTTATTTCTGTCATCGTTATTTTTCCCTATTTTCACCTCGTTTCATCTAAAACAAATATAAATCATATATTTTAATAAGTAAGAATCAATCGATATTTTTGGTTTGTCCTGTAGAATTAATTATCCAAAGATATTCTTGTATATAGAAATATTTATGAAATATGCATATTTATTTATTATAAATATAAACATATTTATACATATACATATTATATACATATTATATAAATATTAAATTACTATATTTATAAAACGAATGTGATCTATATATATATAATAATTATTAGAAAATAATTATTATAAAGTAATTAATTAGAAAAGACAATAGAAGTAATAGTAGGATAGAAGGAAAAATGAGCAATATTTAGTTTGCTAATATCTGCAAAAACATAAAAAATTTTTCATTAAAGTTTAATTTTATTCAATTTTAATTTACTACTAGACTATTATACACATATATATCAATTGATATTGTATTTGTCACAATAATATATTCGTTTCCTTTACGTAAATGTATAATTTCCGTTTAAATTTTCAGAAATCGTAAATATTTATGACATATCTTCATTGAAAACGAAATAGATGAAATTTTATTACAAAATGAATTAATATATTAATAAACTGAAATGAAAATAATTTTTTTTCAGTTTTTCTTCACATACATAAAATTATAATTTTAATTGCACGAAATTTTTATTTTCCTTGAAATCACATAATTTATTAGATTGTAATTTTAGTATTCTCAACATAAAAGAATTTTTTCACTTGTAGTTGATAAAAATAATATTATATAATATAAAGAAGATAATTAAATATTATTTTTATTTTAAAAATTGCCATCATACATTAAAAAAAATATATATCATTATACGATTATAAGGACTAATATATAAGACAAGGAATAATGATTTATTTTTATATAACCAATATTTCTTATCTTATATAGAAATAAAATGATCCATAATGTATTAATCTAATGTATTAATCGTTTTTAACCGTTATATATTTTATTAGGATTCTGACTTATTCATAAGTTAAATATATTAGTAAATAATATAATGTAACAATAATATGTATGATTTTAACACTAAAATGAGTAACGCATATCAATGTTATCAATAGCGCATTAGCATAATATTATCAATGTTATCAATAGCATATTAACGTAATATGCTTTGTAATATACCTTAATATATAATCCATATCCAATACTTAAAATAGTTTACCTCAAAACAAAAAGCATGATACGTAATATCGCAAGCCTGTTTTTAGTTCTACGCATTTTGTGTATTTTAAATTATTCGCAATGTTACAAAATTTTGGCCATCATTTCGACATCATCCTACAGCCATCAGATTCCGTTTCGACCATTATGGCTTGAATTGCACGCGCATGGTCACGAGATAGTATTGGTCACCACGAATCCTATACCGAATATCAACTTACCAAATTTCACTCAGATCGATGTAAGTCAAACTCATACTAATTTAAAAAACATAGATTTCCTCAAATTACGAATTGAAGGAGTGGATTGGATAAAAATTGTGTACGATTATTTAATGCCTATATTCGATAAGCAATTACTTGAGATATTCGAATCCACAGAAATGAAAAAGTTATATGCTCCGGATAGTAATGTAACATTCGATGTTTTTTTAACGGAGTTTATCTACGTATCACCCCTATATGCTTTTGCGCATAGATTCAACGCTTCTCTAATAGGTATTTATTTAATATATTAATTATTTGTAATAAATATAAAGTTAAAGAAACAATAGTAAACGATTTCGATTGACATCTTGCATGATTATAGGATTATCTTCGTTAGGATTACATAGCTTTAATGAGGCGATACTTGGAGGAATAATTTTGCCTTCTCATGAGTATACTTGGGAAGTGGGAGAGGACACAGGAATAAATTTGCCGTTCTTCAAACGATTGTACAATTTCGTGAAAATATATTATTTCCATTACTTTTTAAATACCAAAATGATGTCTAAATATCAAAAAATAGCGGAGAAATATCTTGGACCATTACCACCGTTGTCGGACATTATGAGAAATACTAGTCTAGTTTTTGTTAATCAGGCTGATGTTATAACAGCAGGACGACCGAAACTTCCAAATATGATCACTTTCAATTCTTTCCACATATTTAAGAATCTACCTCCCTTGCCAAAGGTACGTCTTATTCAATAGAAATTTTATTTTATCATATTTGTATAATTAATAGATTTAGAAGATTTATGAAATGTATAGATTGAAAATATTGTAAAAATTGTAGAATAATCGTATCATGTTATTTTACTTTTTACACATTCTGTACAAGTGTGCTAAAACTTATTTATTTTTGTAAGGATATAAAAAAATTTCTAGACGAAGCGAAACAAGGATTTATCTATTTTAATCTCGGTTCCAATGTAAACAGTTCAGCATTGCCAAAAGAAATTAGAAGCATATTTCTCGACGTTTTTCGTAAACTGCCGTACAAAATTATATGGAAGTATGAACAGAATTTAAACGAAAAATTCGAAAACATTTACATAGGGAAGTGGTTACCTCAGCAAACGATTCTTGGTATAATCCTATCTTTATTAAATAAAATATATTTTTTACGATACATATCTAATATAATTGTACATATTACTTCGCAGCTCATCCGAATATTAAATTATTCATTTATCAAGGAGGTGTACAAAGTACTGAAGAAACTATTGAATATGGAGTGCCAGTTATTGGTTTCCCAATAATGGCGGATCAATATTATCAAATAAAAAGAATGGAAACTCTTGGCATTGGAAAACTATTAAAAATTACAACTTTCACGAGAGATGAATTTGAAAACGCTATTAATGAAATCATAATTAATAAAGAGTAAGTATACATTAAGTGTACAGATACATTTGCGAAAATAGATATTGCATTGGGAGTGAAAATTATTTTCGGACCAGTCTTTTTCAATCATTGTTATCAAATTAAGAAATTTGTTAAGGATTTGAAAAATTTAAGAATTGATTTTAAGAGAAAGAGGAGTCGATTAATAATGACATAGTTCGGTCATGAAATTATAATTTAGACGTAACGCATAGGTGAATTAATAATGTCAATATAGGATGATGAAAATGATTGAGGAATTTCCTCTTCTGATAATCTTGTTCTCAATGTAGTTTTTGATGAAAAATAATCTTGAAAAGAATGAAAAAGAACAAATATCGAGAATTTTATTTTTAAATGTATAATATTTCTATCCTAAGATAAAGTTATATTTAAATTATCAGAAGAATTTAAACTACAAGATAATTATTATATTGAATTACATTTAGTTATGCGTATGTAAGAAATTGTTTCCTACAATATAAAATAATTCTGTTTTTCATAACATTGTTATGTTTTTTTCCAGATATAAAGAGAGAATACTTAATATTCGAAATCAAAATAGGGATATACCTTATGATCGTGTGAAACATCTCGCTTGGTGGACAGAATATGTAATAAAAACGAAAGGCGCCTCACATCTTCGCTCTACATTAGCTTTAGAACCTTGGTATCGACGATTTGACATGGACATTATAGTATTTTTGACAATAATAACATTTATTATCGTTTTAATCATGCTTAATATAATTGCTAAGTGTTTTATATATTTTTTCAAAATGCTGCAAATTTCTATAAATCAAAAACAGAAAATGAAGTAATCAAATATAAAATATATATTAAAAAATATATGTTAAATATATATTAATTTTATTATTATTTGTTCAATAATCATTATGAATCATATATGATATATAAGATTTTTTTTCTAATTGTAATTCATAAATTAATTTATTAATTTATCTTTGAAAAGAGGCAATTTATCGAGTGATTCTTAATGGTTAATATTATTTATATCATCAAAGATCAAAGATTTTTGTAATCATAAACATCTAATGTATTAAAAATGTAATTAAAAATATATTAAATGTATCAAAAATGTATTAAATATATCAAATGATATTAGTTTGACAACATATAAAAGATATATCGGATAATATTATATTTAAAACATGAAAAAATAAAATTTCAAAGATTGATTTCATCTCTTCGAAAAGATTTCCAATCACTAAAAAAAAAATGTTTCATGTAATAACATATAATTCATTATACTCTACATGCATACAAACTTTCATTAAAATCAGAATTATCAGATTAAATTAAATTTAACTGATTTTAATGAAAGTTTGTTTGCATGTAGGGTATAATGGGTGATACATATATTATTAAATTTCTTTGTAACATAATATATGATCAATTTCGTGAATTATGTATTGTTTATTTCCTGCAACAATAATATAATTTAAAAAATACGATTTTAAAAAGAAAAGTTTAAATTATAATAAATATAATAATTATAAGATAAAAAACATTACATCAAAATATATTATATATATTATATTGAAATTTCACAATTTGTAAACTCATTTATAAAAATTTTGCTTTTTTTTTTTAGTTAAAATTATTACTTGGAAACTTAAATTCTTAAATTGTATCATGCAGCAAATAAATTATTATAAAAATAAATGATTATCCTAAATGTTTAATTCCATAAATAAAAAAATGTTAATTCAAATATGAATTGTATTGATAAATAATAAAAATAAAATTTTAAAAAACTAATTATAAATGTAAATACTTATTTACAAATGAAAAAATAACAATGCAATTAAAAAAAAATCCAACAATAAACTGACAAAAGAATTTCTTGCCAGAATATATATGATTTCATAGAGTTGGATAAACAAATAAATATACTATATAATCAAATGATATGCATTCTATTTGTAAAATTGTTGATAAAAATGTCTGCGAATGATAATTTAGTTTTTTTAGTTTAATTTTTAAATTTGAAATCAAATAATGTACATATGTCACACTATTTCAATTTAATAATTTTTAACTTTTAAAATTATAACTTTTAAAATTTGAAGTTTAAATATATTATGTATATATGTTTTATACTTATTTTATAATCTTTTATTTGTAAATAAAATTTTGATTATTAACAAAATAAATAAAAATCAATGAAATAATAAATGAAAAATCAATTTTGAATAAAAATTTTGTTGAGATATAATGAATATTTAGCAAATTATATAAATTCTGTACTATGAACATGAAACTGACTGTTCATAATATGTAGATTTAAAATTAAAATACATTTTGAATAATGCAGCGAGTTATATAAATGAATTTTGCATTATCAAATAAACTTTAAAATAGTGATAACATATCTAAATAGTTATTTTGAACTTATTTTAACGTCAGAAATTTAGACGTAATATAATGCTTAATTTTTTTTTTCTTTATGTAGTTAGTATGTTCTAAATCGTTCAACATGAAGTATAAGAACGGGATCGTAATATTCACACTGTGTTTCATAAATATTATAAATCAGTTAAATGGTGCCAGAATCTTAGCTATACTACATGTACCAGTATACAGTCACCATGTTCCATTTCAACCATTATGGAAAGAATTGATCAAACGTGGCCACGAATTGGTACTTATAACGTGCAATCCTATTCCCGCTATAAACTCAACGAATTTGAGACAGATTAAATTTAATGTCGATCTCAAATACTTACCAAATTACGCCGAACTACGTCTGAATCGCAAATCTTTTATATCATTTATGAAAGACGACGTGTTTGTTACATGTTTGCATATAGCAGCTAGAATATTTGAACATCCGGAAGTTAAAAAACTCTACGCTCCAGATAGTAAAGAAAAGTTCGATCTAATAATGATACAGATGCTTGCTACACCAGCTTTATATGCATTTGCTGACAGATTTAATGCTCCTATTATAGGTAATTCTTTTACATTATTATTTATTATTATTATTTACTAAAGTTATTATTAATAAATTGTCTAATAAAATTTGATAAATTTTAAAATCATTTAATATAATTATTGTAGAAAAATTTTAAAAATAAACACAAAAATTAGTATACAAAAATGTCACATTTATAAATAAAATCATAAAACTTTATATATTGGTGAACAAAAGTATTTGTTTGACAAATAAATTCTTATTGACAAATAATAAATAAATTTTTTGTAAGTGCAAAACATTTATAAAAATAAAGCTTGCTTTTCTTAAATGAAATCTAATCTAATCAATTACAAAAAAACTGTTCATCATCTAATTTCAATCATATTTTTATCTCAACTTCTATTTGAAATATTAAAATTAAAATTATTATTTAATCGAAATGGTTTTAATCATCATTTCTTTTTTTTACATCTCGAATTTGCTCCCTTTAATTAATAAATCTTTGATCACGATCAATAATAATCTTTTTAAATTTATTAAATAACATTAAATAAAATAATACCAAAGAACATAAATTTCGTATAATTACAGGATTAAGCGCATTTAGATTGATGACAATTGACACTTACATGTTAGGAAATTTCGTGTTACCCTCTCACGAAAATACATGGGAAATGGAATCGAATACAGGGACTAATTTGTCATTTTGGCAGAGATTGAACAATTTTTATATCATGTGGAATTTTATTTACACAATGCATTATAAATCTTTCCCTGCTCATCAACAATTAGTCGATAAGCATTTTGGCCCATTTTTATCTCCGATTAAAGATATTATAAGAAATACCAGTCTCATATTTGTTAACGAAAATCAAATTACGTCGTATGCACGACCAGAACTACCGAATATAATCAAATTTCATTCGATCCATGTTGCTGATTATTCGGAACCTTTGCCACAGGTATGATCAACTTTTATTATGATTTATTATTACTTGAAATTGAAAATATATTTATAAAAATTACAATTAGAATGTACAATTAGTTAAAAGAGTATTCGACCATTCCTATTTTATCATATTTTATCTAAAATATCAGTGTAAATATTTATCGAAAACAGAACTTGCAACCAAATTATATAGGCAATAATAAAAATATTAAAAATTTTAGTAATAGATATAATGTATCTTATACTTTTTTTATTATATGATGTTCATAATATTCATACGTAATACATTTTTACAATAATTATAATGCATTTGATTTTCAATTTTTTTTTTCATTCTATTTATATAGAATGCTGAATTTTATTTTAAATAATTTCAAAAATCTTTTCACGTTCTCTTTAAGTCAATTTAAAAGTATTTAATTATTTTATTTTTTATATGCTATTATGCATTATTATTATGTATTATTTCATGGTTCTTTAATGCTTTATCAATGCCGGATTGATTTATATCATTTATTCTGTTACAAACAGTTGATATATCTATACCTTTTGTGTACAGGATCTAAAAGAATTTGTTGATAATGCAACAAATGGGTTTATCTATTTCTCAATGGGCCACACTGTAAAATTTTCAATTATTTCAAACAATATTCAAGAAATCTTTTATGATGTGTTTGAAAAATTGCCTTATAAAGTGGTATGGAAATATGAGAATGAACCATTACGAAAACTTAAAAATATTTATATTACAAAATGGTTGCCTCAAAAAAGTTTGCTCGGTATAATATCCTTTATCCATCGAGAAATATCTTATGATCTGAAAAATTTTGAATAATCCATATTCGTGTATAATATTCATTTTTTCACAGCTCATCCAAATCTCAAGCTTTATATTTACCAAGGAGGATTGCAAAGTACTCAAGAAGCTATACATCATGCAGTACCGCTTCTCGGTATACCAATATTTTCCGATCAGGAAAATCAAGTAAAAATAGCAATAAATCATGGTATTGCAAAACGTTTAAACATTGAAACTTTGACGAGAGACGAGTTAGAATCTGCTATTCATGAAATGATTAATAATAAACAGTAAGTATTAAAGGCAAAAAATATTTGAAAAATTAATAGCAGATAAAAAATAATTGATAAAAATTATTTCATTAAATTAGAAATTTAAATAGTTCAAAATCAATATTTTTAGATTAAAACTGTACTTACATAATATGGATTTACATTATATATGTAAACAATTATGAAAAGCTATAAAAAAATTATTTAAGTATAAATACATAGATATTCTAATCTGTTTTAGTATCTAATAAACATACATACATATTTCTCTAATATTATTTATATATTCTATTTTAATTATTTTAATTGATGATTTTTTAATTTTTGCAAAAAAATGTAAAAATATTTCAGTTTTACAGAATACATATATGAATATATGAATAGCATATAAATATTTATCAATATAAAATTTTTTTATTTCAAATTCAAATTTATTTATTTATAAATTAATAATTTGTTAAAATGTATAATGGATATTTTCATTTTATTTTATATTTATTTAATTAATTCTTCAATTTTATGGTGGTTGTTTCAGATATAAGAAAAATATAATAAATCTTCGAAAGCTTATAAATGATTTGCCATACGATTCATTAAATATTCTTATTTGGTGGACAGAGTACGTGATTCGACACAAAGGTGCTCCATATTTTCGAAGTACTTTGGCTTGGCAATCGTGGTATCAATACTGCGATAACGATATTATAGTATTTTTAAGTTTCGCAGTATTTTTAATCATTTATTCTATAATTAAGATCATTAGAAAACTTGTTTTATATATGCATAAACTTTCTATGGATCAGAAGAAGAAGAGAAATTAATTCGTTCCATTTAATATAAAATATTAAAATTAAATATTAAACTCAAATAAATGATTTCGTAATAGTAAATATATTGTTCGTGACATAAATTTTTTTTTGGATTAGGAATATGTTTATTTAACGATCATAAATAATATACATAATCATAATATCGATATATTGATAAATTATCAAAATTTCAAAATGTTAAACAATGATGTAGATTTCGAAAATAGTGAATAAAAAAATGAAATGAGAAAAAGGACGTATTTTTGGTTTTTTATTTTAGAATATTACAAAAATGTAAAAGCAAAAGTGTAAAAAGCAATCATTTAATTTCAAATATTAACGTATATCAATGAAATATTTTGTATTACAAATGAAATCGAGTAAGAATGAAATTTCATTTTAACGAATTGATGATTGAAATGAAAAAGAATAATAAAAATTTAAAATTAGTCATTTTTAAATAATCTGAAAACATAAAATATAATATCGAATTCTTAACAAGATTTATAATTTCATTGAAAATAATATTAAAGTAAATTAATGAAATTTCTTTTTCCACTAAGTTTTATATTCTTTAATTAATTCTTAAATTTTTCGACTAAAAAATCTAAAAGAGAAAAATACTAACATGAAACGAACAAAATGAAAGAAACCTCTTCATCGTGGAAAAAAAATAATAATCAGAAATCTATGAGAAGAACATTTTCCTTCTTCTTCGAGTGCCATCCGCTCATGAAACCTACCTACTTCAAAGAACTTCCTTATTTCTGCGTTTGATAACGCGCTTTTCGAATTTCTCGAAAAGCTGAAAGTAAAGGCAAACGTTAAGAATCGCGATATTGTCGAACAAATGGCTCGAGACCGTTTGTCAGAAAAATGTATCGAAATCAACTCGAGTAACTGTGAAAGAGAGAAAAAAAAAGAAAGAAACGAAAGGAGAAACGTGCAAGCTGCTTCACCATTGTTTCATACGATTTTCTCGCGTTTATTGTTTCGCTTGTCGCCTCCACGAACTTTTTACAATTACACAATATCGCCATCTTGAAAATCTTCCTGATATTTCTCGATTATCGCATGTAGTTTAGATACGATATAAAAAGGAATTTAGTTTCCTCTTTCGTTTATCGAATCGCCGAATATTGCTATCAATATATATATATATATATATATATATATAATTGAAAAAAAGATACAATTATTTTTAAAAAATTTAAAGTATAATATATCATAAAAATTAAATGTAATATATCAGAATTTTTCTCAATCTTTTTTCTATTAATTGATCATATAATATAATAGAAACAGAATAAAATAAAATAATAATCAATAAATATATTTAAAAATTTTACTCATTCTATCTATGAGCCTCAAAAAAGTTCTAAAATAATATATTTTCATAACTCAACAGCAATTTATTACTATTTGAATGTCTAAAATTCGATTTACAAAAATAAAAATACATTATCATCTTAATTATTAAATCAAATGTATCTAAATAGTTATTATTAAATAATATCTTTAATCATTGTATCTCTATTATATATTATATTCACTGTTATTAATGAACAAAAAACTTTCGTTATTATTTTAAAAAGTATAATTGTTTACATCGTTAAAAACTAGGAAAAACTCACTTCACGAATATTACGAAAAGGATTAAATGTGGACGTGTGGAATATTTAACGCCAGCAATCTCTTTTTATCTTCCTATCCAACGTATTTCCTTTATTTTTTTCTTCGCTAATTTCTCTTTATTTTCGTCGGTCCACGCTTCTGTCACTCTTTTTTCGAATCGTTTACCAATTCTTTTTTCTCCTCCTCGTTGATATAATTAACCGGATATAGCACCACTCGGCCTTAAAGTGCTCTAAATTTTCTCAGTTCCGAATAGACTACGGATAGTTAATCCTTCACGTGGGGATTCAAAAGCACAGATTTCCAGTCTCTCTGCATATATTATACACACGTACTATCTGCTTAATATTTACTCGGGGGAACAAAGATTTTCTTCAAGATCCGACTTTAGGCTCGGCTGATTTTATCCTGCCCGATTTTTAAAGTAAAGCAAGTATAAAAATGTACAATGATAAAATAAGAACAAAGTATAAATATTATTTGAAGGACTATTTCCTTTCAGAGACATTACGTTTTTCTTTTTTTAGATAATCGCTATTTTTAAATGAAGTCATATATAATATATATTAATTTTATAGAAGAAAAATATATTAAATATTGACATGTTAATAATTTTACTAAGAATATCAATTAAAATTTATAATTTACAACAAGAAAAATTATATAAGTTGTGCTTATATTAACGGTAATTTTCAAAAACATTATTAATATTTGGCAAATTCATGAGAATTATAATATATATTATATTTTATTATTTTCTTGCAGATAAGTCAAGATAATTTAAGATGTATCAATTTTTCCAGCAGCTATAACTTTTTGCCACCAGGAAGCAGACTTTTTCAATATACGTGTCCTATTTGGATCATTAAAATCGACGTATACAATACCAAAACGATCTCTAAAAATTAAAATTATTAATTCTTGTAATTAATTTAATAGTTTCTAATAAAACATACTAATCTCTGATTTAATATCTTCAGAAGAAAAAAAAAATTTCAAAACATTAATAAAATTCTAAATAAATGAACCAAATAATTATTAATTTAATAGTGTAATAAAGTTAATTCAATTTTAAGATATTTTATAGTATAAAAAATTTAAATAAGACATAATTAATATAAATTAATGTATAATTACTTACCGATATCCTTTGGCCCATTCAAAATTGTCTATAAGGGACCACAACAAATATCCTTGTACATTTACCTTATCATCGTAAATGGCGAGAAGCATCTGTTTTAAATATTCTCGATAATAATAGATTCTATCATCATCGTTGAGTGTTCCAAGATCGGAAACACCATTCTCAGTGATATACATTGGAGGATTTCCATAATATGTTGCCAAATATTTCAGAGCAATCCGGAAACCTTCAGGTACAACCTGGAACCAATGATTATTGTAACACGTTAGTTTAATCAATATAAAGATCTTTATATACTTGCCGACATAATATTTTTAGATTTAAATGTTATAACTCGATAAATTTTTTTTTCATTAATTCGTTTGAGCTCTTTTTTAGTATCAATATCATGTATGAATCTCTGTTATATGAACGATTCAAGTTTCAAATAAAAAATTTATAAGAATTTATAATGTAAACTTTGCATACTTTTAACCAATCTGATGCTGACGACTTCCAGAAACTATCCGTGAATTCTTTCACTCCTTCATCATTTTTTTGAGATGGTAACTGTCCCATAGAACCAAGTGTAACTAACCTTGAAGTATAATGATTCACAGCCAAGAAGTCAGAGCTTCCTCTGTATAAAAAGAATTAATACTCGATTTAAAATGTTCTCTCTCATCAGTCATGTTCCTTGCATGATTATCCAAATAATACATAAAAATATCTTAATGTAATCAATCTTGTAAATGTTTTAAAAATATTATCTTATAAATCAGAAATTTAGAATAAAGATCTTATTATATATTGATATAATTAAAATATTAAATAATTTAAATTAAATTATGAAATTATTAAATTACTTATAATTACGTATGAAACATATTGATCGTATCTTTTAACAATAAATTATGAAATCAAGACACGATTAATCTAATAGTATATCGTAAGATATTCTGAGATAAAATCATCATTTTTAAGAAAACTTTAACTTTAACAAAAGAAATTATCTAATACCGTATGTATTCAATCCAATCTGACTCAAATGTAGGTAAACGAGATTTCGTGAAACCTTGCTCCAAGCTTTTGTTACCCACCATGTTCTTCATCAATTCTGGGTAATCACCTTCCTTCGAGTAAATTGGATGCAGACACCAGCCGACATTGAACTGGAAAGCAACTTCCGCAGCATACGCATCTGACAAATTCCTAGGTATGTATGCCATTATACTGATCAAGAAACCAACTTGGCCATTATACTTCTTCTTAAATTCTTTCTCGTAAATTCTGTAGGCTCTTGCATGCGCCTTGATTACATTGTGCATACACAAGTATTCGCCGATACCGTGAAATTTTTTGCCAGGCGCGTTTATACCGGACGAATAGCCGTCCAGACATATGGATTTTGGCTCGTTTATCGTAATGAATCGTTTCACTTTCGAACCGAATTCATAAAACACAATTCTCGCATAATCACCGAACCAATCGACCATATTTGAGTTCAACCAGCCACCCGCGTCTTCCAAATTTTGCGGATGATCCCAATGGTAAAGCGTCATCATAGGTTCGATATTGTTTGCCAACAATTCATCGATGAGATTATGGTAATATCGAATGCCATCTTCACTGATCTTGTTCGAGAAGCCAGTTGGTAGAATTCGTGGCCAGCTAACGGAGAAACGATACGATTTAAACTGTAAGATAAGAAGATTTGATTTATTGTTGACTTTTATTAATATTTAATGATTAATAGAACGAGTTTTAAATAATCAATAATTTTTTTATTAGATTTTCAATGATCAAGATTATTCTTTTAAAATTGTATCGTGCAATTCTTAATATCATTAATGATGTTGTATGAAGACAGTGCAATTTTTATAAATTTAATTTTTCTATTTGAACAATTCTGCCACTCAATTATATTGGATTATATTGGAAATTGTAACATATAACTAAGAGATAGAAATATTTAAATCGTACAATCTCTCGATATATTTCAAGAAACTTCGTTATGTATGTCTGTCTAATATTCTAATATGTCGAGCAGATAATAAGGAATAACATTTTGACACATGTAATTCTGTGTAACTTAAACTGTTAAATCATTTAAGCAAATTCTCGTATATTTGTAAAGATAAAAATCATTTCTTCTCTAATATTTGGAAATTAAAAATTTAATATCTCTTAATATGTTATAATTAATCACAAGAAAAAAGGAGAATTAAGTAATAAAATATATTTTTCTAGCAAAAGTTCAAACGAGAAAAATTATAACAATAAAAGTTTTAAATTGAGATTTCTTTTAAAAAATTAAATTACCAAGAAAAAAAAGAAAATAATTAATAAATGGAATAAAACTATTTAACCGATGTATTAATTTCTGTAGTAATCTGATTGGATTTAAAAATAATTTTAATCAATAAGAACACCAACATGTGAAATTATTCTAAATCAAATTAAAATTAGTTTTCATAATAATATGTTAAAATATATTTACTCCAATTTTCTTCAAAAGAGCGACATCTTCCTTGTATTTATAATAAGAGTTCGCGGCAATATCTCCCGTATCATTATTATAAACGCGATTACCTTGACAATGAACGAACCGATCCCAAGTACTTTCTCCTTTATCTACATTTTTAAAACAAAATGAAAAATATTAGAAAAATTAACAGATTTAAAGATGAAAATTAAAATTTGAATTGCATACCGCTCACGTTCCAAGCTCCTTCTATTTGATATGCGGCTGTCGCAGCTCCCAAAAGAAAATTAGGTGGAAATCGTAAATAATCCACATTAGTATTATTAGCAACTTCACCACTTACAGATCTGCAAAAACAATCCATCTTTGAAAAATCACTATCATATAAAATAATTGAACATAAAATAATTCAGTTTAGTTTGCTTAATTTGCTCTAAGTATCATATTTTATTAAGATTACTTTAAGAAAACAGGAATTGTAATTAATTCTTTCAATATAAGTATTTATATTCTATAAGAATTAATACAATTGGAAATTGTAAATATATATTATATAACTGGAATAAAAAATAATCGTAATAATGAATTAAGATAAAAATGATTTATTGTAAAACATTATTGAGATATCCGTAAATATGTGATAAAAAAGACATTTTAATTCCACTTTATTTTATAATAATTATCAAAAAATAAAAATTAATCACTTATAGTATAAAAAATAATACAATACTGTATCGAAAGGGTCAATGTAAATCATATCGTAAAAAAAAAAAAAAAAGTAGAAAGTACTCACATTACAAGTAGAAAAAATATGCTGATTCCCAGTGAAGACGTAGCGAACATATTTGCTTTGAAACTATGATATAAATACATTGAGAAGAAAAAACTGTCATATATATATAACTTTTATATGTTATCGAGTGATGTTGATAATATAATGCATGGAATATTTTTGTCCTCGAATTTTTATCAACATGATATTGTCTAAAATTTTTATGTAATTAAAAGCTTAATATTATTGCGATATCATTACGATATACACCATTATCAAAATCATTTGTTATCAATTTATTGATTGGTTTAAAACTTTTTATAATATTCTAATATATACACTATACCAATACACAATATGGTATTCTAAATGTACAAATATTTTCAAGAAGGAAAAGTCAAATATCAAATATCGAATATACGAGCAAGTATAAGGATGACATACAAGGATGATTTTCCTTATAGAAAAAAATAAGAAAAAAAAATAGATTAAAATTTTGTAGAATCTTATTTCAAAATTATTTTTCATCGCATATACGTTTTAAATGATATTAGAGCTACAATCTTACTTCTTCAATTTTCCAAGGATAACGAATCAAAATTTTCTCAATATCCATACCGAATTCATAAATTTAGAAATTTAGAAACTATTCGTCTATTTCATGCCGCAATCTTCATTATTGCTCTGTCAAATAAATTAAAGGTGGAACAATCATAATAAGTACAAATGAAAAATAGCGATAGATACAAATAAGACGAGCGAATACATTTAAGAAATCTTTTGCCGAGGCTCGTCGTTTCCGTGTTCAAAATACCTTGGTAAAATCTTTCCAGCGGGAAATACGTATCCTGACAGGTAATCTCCGCGAAACATTCGGCTCTAAGGTTATATAAGCCGGATAGAAAAATACGCAGAGAGGTACGAAAACTTTGTTGCACCTACCGCCCCTTTTCTCCATTTTGTTTCTTCGATAACCCGATACGAAATACGCTGGTACGCTAGACGTAGCATGGCATACCGGTAAGACGCAGTTTTACGACAGTTTGCGAAGAAAGTGGATCAAAAAGTATTCGCCCTTACAGGATAGGGAACATTATACGACTGAAAGTCGGTATCGATCGAGAGATCGAGTCGGATATAATTCTATCATGCGAATGTAATTTGTAGAGAATATTATATATTAAACTGTATATATTAGGACGTAGGATATGTTATATATTCAAGCTTTCTATGGATAGATACTACGTGTATGCGATTATATTACATTAGATCAATCATTGTATATCTAAATACCATGATGTGTTTATGTGATGTATTATATACATTTTATAGATTAAATTTGACTTTAACAATAGCTCGTTGAATGAGTTTTAATGATTATAGACATAGGCATAATTACAGCATCTCAAAAAAGATTTATCCAAATGAAAAAAATTTTATTCTATATTTTCGATTTATTCCATTCACGTGGAATCATTTGCTATTTGATCGCTAGTTACAAAACATCCTGTGTATTTAAAAATCATCGAATTCGGAGAAAAGATTTTTCTGCAATTCGACTTCTGTCTAAGTTGACACAATATGTTTAAATATTTTTTAAAAAATAATGAGAAAATTGTTTCGAAATTAAACGCAGATATTGTGTAGATTTTTTTCTTTTCTCACGCGAAATATTCTAACAAATTAATTAGTCAGTTATTATTGATTGTAAATATAATCATATAATGAGTTACAATGTTTTGAACGTAGAAGATAAAATAAATATATAAAACGATAGATAAACTGAATGTTAAGACTGCATTCTAAAAATAAAATATTGCGATTGAATGATTAAAAGCAAAATGAATATTTCAATATCACGTTACAACCACAACGAACACGTTCACTGAATATTACCACGATGAATATTTGAAATAACTTTTAAAGTGTAACACAGCTTCCATACCGCGTTACTTTCAGTAGAATTCGTAAGACGCAACATTTTTAGAAAGAAAAATTATTAATGCTCCGGTAAGTTTGTCTAAAGTTAGTAAAACGTGAAGTTTTCGAAGTTACGTGAGTTTTTAAAGGAAATTTCACCATTAAAACGATTCAAAAGATGCTTTCCTTTTTCATTTGTAAAGATATTTTCAAATATTGTAAAAAAAAAAATTGAATTGGATTTTGATTGATGCATCTTATGTCTTTTTTTTATAATAATTTTTATAATAATTATAAATTTTATATATATATATTTATTAATATTATTGTTAATTAATTAATTAATTAATGATTAATTTATAACCAATGTATTTATCATAAGTGATAAATGCCATAATGTAAACAAATCATTAAAATTATCTTTAATGTTTTTGAATAAAATATACAAAAAAAAACTTAATATTTAATTTCAATATTAAAATAAGAAATATTTTTCATTTGAAATATTTTTTTATGATTTCTATACTTTTTCAACATTTGATAGCAATCGAAAGGAACACACATTCATTACACTTGGAATTTAAAATCACAAAAAAATTAATTTTATTATTGAAAATTAGTTTAAAATTCAATTAAATTATTTGTAATTTAAATATCTTAATAGACTTACAATTAGTTATGTTATAGTAACTGTTGATGATTGGCGATTGAAATAAAACTGATCAATCTCATTTCGATGAATCACTTTATATCTGTTCTGATATGCATATGTTAGTAAATATATTTCTCGAATAATTTTTCATTCAAATACATTCTCAAGCTGAATCGTTTTTTGTTTCTGCATTAGAAAACATAGATTATTCACTATATTTCTTTTATTGTAAAGAATTCAATCTGAATATAATAATCTTGTAATAAAATCTAAAATTTATAAATTATTTTAAGATTATTTCATTTAATTATCAATTATTAAAACATTAAACATGATATTTATAATAGTGATTTAAAAACACAAAAAGTTTATTAAATTCTTTACATGTCTTATCACTGCTTTATCGCTTCATTGCTTTATCACTGCTTTGTAATAACATGCTAATCTAAGTTTGAAACATAAATCTTGTCCTTTATATCAAATATAAAATTCAATAACTATGTATATGTGTATCAAGAGATTCGATTGATAACACATTTTTCTTTGTCATTGAATTTTTAAATATTTATAACTTTGTCATTACCATTCGATTTTCAAAATCTCAAATTTCACATACTGTCTATTTCCTTTTTTTTTTTTTATTAATAAATCCATAATAATATTTTATGACATTCATTTAAAAAAAAATCCATTTCAAAGGAATTAACCATAATATCTAACACCTTTCGATCTCTGATTTCCATCGAGGAAAATCGAAATCCGTTTGAAAAACCCTTAGAATCAAAGATCTCGTAACAACTGGTCCGATCGTGACCGGAAGAAACGAGCTGTGGAAAAGAGACGAAGGAAGCATACATCAGAAAGTATATTCCCCTCGACACAACTTTCCACCGTTCTTTGTCCGCGCCCAACCCAATAGAGGAGGAGGGGAGATACTTATTGGTGTACCAGAGAGTCAAGGATGTGCGTCAGAGGATGGACAGCAGCACCATGTTACGACGAAAGGGCGGAAAGGCGGTGGCGATGGAACGGAGTGAGAATCTGGTATAACGTGGCCACCTCCTTTATCAAAGAGGTCTTGGCAGTTTGCCACGTCGCACCGCATAATGAAGCAGCACGTTGGGCTTTGGTTATAGCGGCGCCGTGGCTTGTGTTTTGCCTTCCGTGGAATGGTTTATTGTGTCGCGGGGACCTAAACCCACCCCAACCAGACTATTCCTCCTCGAGACTGCTCCATGTCCACGATACACTCGCACTGGCATTCGTTGGCCGTTGCTTACCAGCCACGTCGAACAAAGGAGGCACGTGTAAGCGATAATAGGCGTTATTACGTTTCTACGAGCATTCGTTTCAATTGAAATCCTATCGAACGGCGATGTTAATCGCGGGAATACCGTCTCGTACGCGCTAATTGAAAGGAATTAAATTGTAATTTTTCATGGTGACGTGTGCGCGTTTAAAATATTAAATCGAGAATTGAAGTTCATCTATCTGTAAATTTTTTTCTCTTTTTATATATATATTTTTTTTCATTTTTGGAGCGAGTAATTAATCTTCTTGCATAGTGAATTGAAAGAAATGAGTGATATTTTTATGTGAGTATTTTTACGATAATTCTTGAATAATTATAATAATATATATATCAATTGATAAATATTGTTGATCATAAAATTTATATTGCTTCGAAATAGAAGCCTATATAAATAATTCGACAAATTTCATAAAGCCATGATTCAAGAAAAAAGTAATTTAATATAATAAATTTGTCTTGAGTTTCATAAAATTATTCTTTTGTATTAGTTATTATGAGTAAGATGTCATCTTAGCATTTCCACGATATTTCACAGTGCTCCAGGAAATAAATGGACTTTTGTGTTTGCATTTTAATGTTTCGCGTTACATTCTTAATTTTTTAATTCTCTCATAAAAGATCGTCTGTTCCTTTACTTCTTTGATAATCCGATTGGCCACGACATCGTTAGTGAAAGATACATACATATTATAACAAGATGTTTTTATAAGGACGAGAAAAAAGGAATATATTTTAGCTCAACGGGTTTGCTTTAATCATACCTTGTTAGTGAACTACTAACTGCACACGCATGCTTTTCTCAGTACGTTCAATTTAACCGGGAAAATCTGCAATGTCCGCTGAAACTTAACGACTTTTGTTCGGTTATACTCTCGTATCATCTTTACGGAAATTTCAATTTTTAGCTTGTTACAGTCTCTCGACTTTCTGTTCGTGACAATTTCATTTTATCCATGCCGGTCGAACATTGTCAAGCATGTTGATTAATCGACATACTTGAAAAATCGAATCGAATATACACAATAGAAATTTAAATGGAAATATAATGGAATTTTACTTATATCAATGTTATTCGACGTTTATCAAATTTTTTATATACAACCAAACAAACTAGGGCCTTGCTTTTTTCTCATAATAATATAAAAAATTTATTTATATGTTTTTATTTTTAGAAGAAAGAAAAGAAAAAAAAATTAATATCTATATTAAGAAATATTAAAAAAATCTATCATAGCAATATCATTGTCATAAATTATAGAATATTTGTTTATATTTTTACAAAGTTATATCGAAAGAAATAACTATTAAAGCATTTTTTGTATAAGTAATTGTAAATAAAAATAAATTTAAACATCTTTTTATAATAGATCAAACGTAAAAAAGCATTAATTTATACGAATCAATCATACAAGTAGATTTTAGATTCATAATATTTTTAATTTAGATAATATATTATAATAGATAATATTTTTAATTTAACGAATTTGTTTTATATATTTTCTTGTTATGTTCTTTGACCGACAAAAATTTAATTTTTAATTTCTTTTAATTTTTTTTCTTTTATAATGGATTAAGAACTGTGCTCGGCAACGATTATGCGAAGAAGGCGTCTACGATGTTTGGTATCTTTAATTACAAAAGGAAAGATATTCTAGCTGAAGTCGACGATAAAATGACTGTCTCCTTTAAGGTGTTTGAGAGTCAAATGTGAATTCAAGTTCTTCTTCGTTGAAATTTGCAGGATGTAACACGTTAGTGAAATTTCGACTAATAAAAAATAATTTATTCTGAAAATCTAAATTATTTTTTCTGCAATCTTTTCCTCTACTTCAACTTCAACAAGAATAATTAAAAGAAGTTATCTTTTATATTATCATTTTTTTTTTTTAGAACAATACATTATATAATATACGAATAAAATGAATATTATATTATCATTAGATATAAGAAAAAATTCCACATTTTAGATTAACGATAATCTCATATTTTAATCAATCAAAAATCGATAACGATTGTTTTGAAGATTCGTGTTCAATAATCTTGTTAATTTTAATTATTATTTAGATTTTATATATATCTATTTTATTATATAATAATAATAACAAATATCAATTGTTGTGTTTGTTATGGCCTTCTATCGATCAATCAATCAATCAATCATTGAAAAGATATATATTAATATCTTGTATCTCTGAAATACAATTAGATTGTACTTCATCCTTCGATATAAAATTCCTTTAAATTTTTGTGATCCTCGTTATCGGAGAAAAAGTTTAAGAATAAAAATTTGAAATCAAAGTACAGTTAATTATTGGCGTCATTGAATAATTTTTGAATAATTTATCACGCTTATTTATAAATTGTGGTAAAACATATTATTATTTAGAATGATCTCGAAAATATAATGAAATAGTAAGCTTATCGGAAATATATCGAGTATTAATAATGAGATTATTAATTGTAACGAATATTTTAGTTAGTAAGTATGTAACATTCAATATTCAAAGTGAAAATAAATTTGTATCACAAATGAAGACCACAAATGTTTAATAACTTGATCCATGATTTTTTTCTCAATCGAAGGAGCATTTTTCTCTATCGCATTGATCATATGAATTTAGAATATCGTGTTTCGATATATTACAAATTGAACTATAGTAACAAACTTTTTAATGAGAATCTACATTTAAACAGCTTGCAATGCGAGTACAATATAAATTAACGCAGCACGATGAAATTTCGTTCTAGATAATCTAGAAATAGAATTTTAACTATATTTTCCACGTTCCAATTAGTTTATAACTTCCTTCAACCTAATACGATCGTAATTTCAGATAGCCTTACTCTCTTTACCCTTATCATTTTTTATTAAAAAACGTGTCTTTCTCACGAAAAATGATTAAAGTCGCGAACATTACAATAAATTTAAGAAAATAAAATTTCAAACAATATGCATTATCTTCTATTCTCTTCTGTTGTCACATTTAAATATTCATTTCATACATTTTTTCACATAAATAACTTGCATGTTATAGCAACAGTTTTCACATTTGCATCTTTCCAAAACAATTCACTCAATTCGAAAGATTTACCCCAATTTATTAAATCTAGCTATTCGATAATCAATAACGAACGTTACACTTAAACTTTATCCATCGCATACAACGTTCACGCTTTCTCGGTTGGCATAAATAAAAGCAGAATTCATATTCTCGGCTCACATGTTTCGCGTTGGCTGTTCGGTTATTAGGTTTGCAGTACCACTACCGGTACTTGTTTAATGGCAGTGTGCAATATGTGAATACCAAATAGGAGGCGTGTAACATAGATCAGCACGCAGCATGCTAATAAATTTAACGATACCAGTTCTACGTACTACCATGCTTGACGTAATTAAACGACGGATATTGCCCACCCGCAATTGATATCGGTTTCCAACCTGATCATCGATCGAAATTTCTGGAGCCTCGTCAAATGTGACGTCCCAAAATAACGAGATTAAAAAAAAATGTATCAACCATAAATTGAATTTTCTTAGAATTACACATATTTCAAATATATGAACTTAGAAAGAAAATTAAACTAAATCTCCATCGAACAATTGTTATTAGTCTTGTTATCTATTGTTTATTAGTTTAATTATATTTTCTATTTCAATCGATTCGTCGATAACACTCGCTCACGAGAGAATAACTCAAATATCGGAATATCCGGTCACGAAATTACGCTACCTCTAAGAAATACATTCACACGAACGCTCTCTTTCTCTCTCTTCCAAATAGCAAATCGAGGGAGAATTTCGAGAAATTCTTGACGAAACTCTTGTCTCGCATCACCAACATCTGATCGAACGAACTAGACTTTTTTACAAGTTTCCTTTCGTTCCACGAATTTCCTAGTTTTCAACGGAAGCACATGCCGGGGATAAAACCGCGGCTCTCAATGGGAATTTGATTACAAGCGATGAATTATTGATGATCGATAGGGCTGTGAAAAATAAGAACACAGGTTGTTGTTATCGAACTTTCATTCTTTTCTTTGTTGCTGTTTTGCGTTCAGTTCTCTCGGGAAAAAACTTCTGCGTTTTTCTCCGTGTTTTTTTTTCGTTTCTTTTCTTTTTTTTTTTTTTTTGAAACCTGTTTTTTACTTGTGGTAAAATTTTATCGAAATTTTAAAAAATTGAATCTTATAGAAATAAAAATGATCAACGTTTGGATAATCAAAGAATTATGCATTTCAATGAGATGGATAAAATTTTTATAAATTGTTAGAAATTAAATCGTTTAATTTTTGATAACATTTTACATAATTTAATTTTTGAAGAACCAAATAATAATATATAATTGTTACAAAAATGCAATATTAAAAACGGTAAATTACCAATTATTTTAAAGCAGCTACAAAAATTGTAATTTATCATTTAAAAGATATCTATTATTTTATCAAAAATAGTTTATCGTAAATATTCTAATAAATATTAAATATTCTAATATACTAATTTCGTAGAATTTAAAAAAAAATTATAAAATCTAATAATAGGAAAAATAAATAATGAATTTTCTTTTATAATAACGTCAAAAATTCAATGAATGAATGAAAGGATGAAAAAACAATTAGAAATAGAATATCGTTTTAAAACAACATTGGCTTTTGTTATTAAAAGATTACTAATATTAAAAATAATAATTAAAAATTATTTTTCTTTTATGGTATTTGTTTAATTTACTAAATCCAATAAAGTGTTATATTACTATCATCGTTAATTACAATTATATCTATACTCAAACAAATTGAATCGAATAATGAAAATAAATGAAAGATTTTAAATAAATACTTTATCAGTAATTTGTGTAATGATAAATTTTGTATTGAGGATTCATTAATGTTCATTTACATTGTTTTTCCATTACTAGTAATTATACAGATGATCAATCATCGATAAGACATAATTTTTTTAATGTATTCGATTAAATATATACCGATATTTATGCCAATTTAAATAAAATTTATAATTTACTATATAACAATAGGATTAACGAATGATTTTTTTTATATCGAAACAATAATGAAATTCGATTCAAATGATCTGGAATTTACCAATAATCCTTATGACGTAACTGTCACTATGTTTTTTTTTTAAACAAAATAAAATATTTAACTAATCCAAATATTTGTTTTTAATCTTCAGCAAATAATAATAAAAACTGAAACAAACAAAAAATAATAAGAATAATACATTTCACTTGATGTTTTTTTATTAAAAAATCATGAAAAATAGTTTTTTCGAGCGTTTTCTATATAATGAATTATCAGTTTAAATAGTGAAATGTATTTTTACAGAAAAATAAATATTATAGGGATATTGCAACCAAATCAAAATCGTTTTATATATATATATATATAATATTCCAATATCAACTATTGTTGTAGATTATTGAAATTTTGATTAATTATTATTGTATATATCTTATATATATATCCTTATATATATATAATTTTGATTTCGAAATTCAAAGTAAAATTTGTATTTTTTAATTTCAAATAAGTGATAGTATTTATTATATTATATGATAATATTTATTATTATAAATGATATCAAATTATAAATTTTAATATTATATTTATATATTTTATTATATATTTAGGAAATATATATTAAGTTCGTATACATAAATTTCTTAATATTAATAATAAAATTTATCAATCAAAATTTAAGAAATGATTAATCAAGATATTTGTGTTAATAAAGAATTCTCATTGTACGCCAAATGCGTAGAATGATTAGATATGTGCGCAATACGTACCAGAATAGATGATGTTATTGTCTTTCGCGAAGTCGTCCGAGAAATGGATCAGAAACGACTAACGACTTGTGCTGAAACATGATAACAATCACACAAGTATTATTCCATGTAGTACCATGTAGTACATAACATAGTATCGAGTACATAAACTTTCAAATCGTTCTAATAATCTATATGACGACATCGATTTCGTATTTTGAGAGACATCGACTTTTATTAATCTTCTTTTCAATAGAATCGTTGATTCTAATTATCATATCATAAAAATAAATCAATGTATAAATGATAAAAATGAATTCTTTTTCTAATGTCGATAATTTTTTTAAATTAAAAAAATATTATATTTTACCATACATACAAAAAATATCTAATTTGCCAAATCGAAGGTGTTCAATTTCTATGTGAAAATCTCACCATAATTCGATTTTTATTGGTTATAGAAAATTTATTTAAAAAGTTATTTCTTATAGATATATTTGAATTCAGCATTAAAAATAGTATAAAAATATATATTTTTAGAATATTTTCTTTAAAATAACTATTGACTGATTTTCATTTGAATATTCTTCTTAAAAATAATATATTATAGGAATAAGTTTACTTATTGATTATTTTTCAATTATTTTTCATTATAAAAAAATATTCTTGATCTTCATTTAAAAGAAATTTACGTAGAAGCAAATTTGAGAAGTATCGGTAATAGTATTCTTAGAAAACAATGGTCCATATTTTATATATTTGTATATTGTTTCTCTAGAAAAGAAATTTTGAAACGATAATTCTAAGCAGATAAAAATAGATTAAATCTTTCATAGTTGACGTAGATTTTGCTAAGGAGAGCTTCTTACTAGTTGGAAATAAGAACAGGATTTGGACATAGATTATCCCGAAACGTGACTCGAGTTTTTCGAAACGAGTTTGTAGCGGAAAGAAATAAAGTTCAAAATAGAACATGGATATTTCTAAAGTAACTTCATATTAAAAATATAAAACAAATCAAAATACAGGTTTCTATATCAATAAAAACATTTCCATTGAATATTCTTAAAAATTGCATGGAGTTAACTCAATTTAACTCGAAATTATTAGACAAAGAAATTAAAAATTCTTATTTTTATATTTTTCAGCAACAAATGTTGGGAAATTTTATCTCGGTTTCAAATAAGATAACATCGTTTTAACGAAAATATGTACTGTTAAAAATGACCAAATTTTACTCAAGTAATAATGTATTAATATTATATAACGAATCCTTTAAAAGTTTCAATCTTATTAAAAAAAACAAATTATTCTTATTATTATTACTTTTATTTGAAAATTATTCGAATAAAAACCTATTCGAATATCATCTGATTACAACGAGACGTTCGAATTCGATCGATATTTCTTTGTTCCATTGTATCGGAATTTATTAAAATGCAAAAAGATTTCAGTGGATAGTATGCGTTCAATGAATACACGAACGTGTTTTATCCATTTTCCACCACTTCCACTTCCCGCCCCGGGTCCGAATTGAGGTTGAATTCGCTTTAAGTTTCACAGAGGTAAGTAAGTATACATCGATGGGAATAAAAGTGGAAAACTCTTCCCCTTTCAAAAGCACGAGAGATTATATCAAGAAAGATGTCGATACTTTATTTTTCCAGCGATATTGCGATATCCAGCTTGAGCAACAAAGGAACCCGGGTCCCATTGGACCGAGAATCCTCAGGGATTTCTACACCAGGAACAAAGAACGATCGATCGGCCGATTTCGCCCTGAGTTTCCGTTTTAGATACAGGAGAGGCCAATATGGACCAATAAGATGGCCAGTTACCGCTGCTCCTAGCCACAAATTAAAACGATCCGGTTTCCCTTCGTTTACTAGGGTTGAGGCTCGTTGGTCACACGTGCCTCTTTCAATTTTCGATCATCCAATGAGGTTTCCTCCTTTATGATCAACGAATTCAAGAAAAGAGCCAACCACGCTTAATCGAAGATCGATAAATTTAACAATGTGTGAGTAATATGTATTTTAAAAGAGAGAGAAATTAAACGAGATGTAAAAATATTTGATAAGCTCGTGTCCTCGAAGCAATAGTTGACTTTACGATGATAAAACGAAAACAAGATGCGTAATTTAAGATTGTTTGCTAGATATGCAATATCATGAAAATAGAACGAATCAACATTCAAATATTTTAACAACTTCTACATGTCATTATCATGTTGCAAGAAAATGCTAAATCATGATTCTAGAAATTGATTATATTGCATGATATGTTACGTGAGATAATTATTTGATGAAAAAATAAAATTATCATAAATTACATTCTAAGTTGCTAAATAAATACACGTGTATTTATGTATGTAATGCAACATGTTTATTTTCATGTGTAATATTGCATACATTGCAATATAAACAATGTAAATATTCTTTTGAATATTAATCTAACATTTATGATTATCATTACATCATTAAATACTTTGTATTTACAAAACTTTATAATTTTATAATTTATAGTCCTTAAATATAAAATTAAATTTTGTGCTATACAATACTTAATTATTGAATTTAAATTTAAAATAAAAAATTTCTTCTTCATAAATTAATGTTAATTTTTTTTATTATGTCCTCAAATTATGCAAATATTTTATTATTTCACTATTTTTTTTTCAAGGCATGTCTTGTTAATAAAACTTATCTCAAATATTTACCAATTAAATTAATTTCTTACGATACAATTTCTTACGTGTTCCCAATTCTAAAATCCAATAGTTATACCTTTACAACGGAAAATAACCGTAAATACGCGACGCGTCTGCCAAATTTTCACCAAACGAAAATTCACTCACGTCTCTCGTCGCAATTCCAACCACATACTCAAAATTTACATTTCAAACTTCAATACCGTATAACCCATCCACTGTTGATAATAAGATAAACCAATCACCTGACTCGCGGCCATTCACGGCAGACCATCGATTTTCGCAGACTTCCCGACAAAACGATTAAGTTTCGTGCTTTTGATCGACCATTTGCTGATAGGTTTTTCAAATTTGCGTATATGTGTGCGCCGAAATGGCCAACCCGCGTGGCAATAAATCTCAATGCACCATTCATCGATCTAACTTTCTTCATATAAAAAGAATTAACTGCCCTAATCGCTGGGGATTTTTTCAATTTCGTATAAAAAAATGCAGGTCATTATTTTATGGATTTCTACATATCATTAATATAATGATTTTCTTAATTCTTAATTCTTTCAAAGAAAAATCTTTAATCTTCTTTGACTTTTTAAAATTTAATAATATATATTAGTAATATGTAAAAAAGAAAAAAAATAAAATCTTCAATAAAAATGAGAATTTTTTTGGAAAATATCTTCTAACATAAAATGAACGCAATTTAATAGAATCAAGGATTAGAAGATAATAATATAATTCTTTGAAAAAATCTTTGAAAAGATGAATTATATATCCATTATGATTATGTAAGTTCAAAAAGTACATAAATTTACATATGCATTACAAAATAAATTGTTTTTTACATTTATCATTGTCTATTATGCTTATACATTGATAAAATCTTTCTATTAATTTCTTAAACATAATTTCATAACTTATTTTTTTCAAAAATTCTTGCAATTCACATTATTCAAGAATTATAAATTACATTCGTGACCTAAATTTAAATATAGATATAAATGCTACGGATAGACAAAGAAATCATTTGAAACGTCATTTATCCATTATGTAATCATTGAGCAAATTGCATAAAAGCCTTTCGTAATAAATTTATCTAAATTAAAAGATGAGCAGTATTCATCATTATTCATTCAGAAAAAAATCCTATCAAAAGATCAATTCTAATTTAAATATTGAAACAAACATAAAATATAATATAATAAAAATGTCAGTTATGATTTATTTGTCAAATTATAAGTAGCAAAATATTAACTTACTTATTTGCTAATAGTAATATTATATCGTAGTGTTGTAATTTTTGCATGATGCACAAAGGCTTGTCACAATAACAATAATTATTAAATAAAAAGCATTATTATTATCGAGGACATCATAATTTCAATAATTCGATATAAACGACTAATGATATGATAATTTTAACACTTTTTATTTATAGAATTATTTGTTCTTTGATATTAACACTAATTTGGTATTGTGAACATAATATTGATTTTAAGTTATCTTTTGTTTTTGATCCGTAGAAATTTGTAGCATCTTATAAAGATACACAAAAAGCTTAACAATTATATTAAACACACTTAAAACAATAATAAATGTCACTATCGCCAAGAATACTATAATGTCCATGTCAAAACGTTGATACCAAGGTTCTAAAGCTAATGTAGAGCGAAGATGTGGGGCGCCTTTTGTTCGTACAACATATTCCGTGCACCAAGCGAGATGTTTCACGGTATCATAAGGTGTATCCTTAATTTGATCACGAACAGTAAGTATTCTTTCTTTATATCTAAAAAGAAAATATAAAAATATCATCAAAATTATAATTTATAAATTATATTTATTATATTTATATCTAAAAAAATATTCAAAATTTTTTTATAATTTTAATTAATTTAAAGTTTTTTCTTTAATCTTTTAACCGGACAATTACTTTAAATCTCTGCAGATCAAAGATGAAATGAGATTATAAATTAAAGACTTGAATATTAAAATTAAAGAAGAATATGTATTTTGTAAAAATTTAATTATTAGTAACTGGATATCATTATTTAATTTAACTTAATTTAATCTTATTTAATTATAACTTTGATGCCGCATTCGTTTAAAAGTTAAAAGTTAATTAATTTAATTTAACGTAAAAAGTTAATTAATTTAAATTCGCAAAAAAAGTTAATTTGTTTAATATAATGTTAATAATTTACTTTTTGAATGAATTAATAAAAAATTTAAAAATGTTGTTTGTAATATTTCTATGATAGGATAATTGAAAAGAAAGATTAGATAAATAGATTAGATAAAAAAGAAAGATTAGATAAATAATATTTCTTCAAATAGAATTTGAAAAGAAAACCATCATCAAAAATTTTTCGTTATTAATATCTAAAATTGGACAATATAATATTATATAATGTAAAAATTAATTCTTAATTTCTTAATTTTTAATCTAAAATTTAAATTTTTAAATAATAAAAAATTTAATTTTTAAGCTAAATTTTATAATTTATAACTTGATGTTAATATGTACTTACTTTTTATTATTTATTATTTCATAAATAGCATTTTCAAGTTGATCTTCCGTAAGTGTCGTAATTTCTAAATATTTTCCAATGCCAAGAGCTTCCATTCTTCTTACTTGGTAATCTTGATCTGCCAATATTGGAAAACCAAGAACTGGTACTGCGAAACGAATAGTTTCTTCACTACTTTGTAGACCTCCTTGATAAATAAATAACTTAATTTTTGAATGAGCTGTGAAAGAACAGAAAGAAATAAATATTTTCTGTATAGAAATAATATTTAAGGAATAAATATTTTGTACTAAATAAAAATTATACCAAGAATACTTTGTTGAGGCAACCATTTTCCGATGTAAACATTTTTTGGTTTCTCAGGTAATTCTTCTTCGTACTTCCATATAACTTTATACGGTAATTTTGCAAAAACATTACAAAATATATGTTTAATTTCTTTCGGTATAGTAGAACTTCTTGCATTGCTACCGAGACTAAAATAGATGAAGCCGTCTTTTGCATTGTCTAAAAATTTTTGTAAATTCTGCAATAAAAATAATTCAAATAAAAAAACTATACACATTTGTATAAAAATCTAAATTTTCGATCAATGAAAACAATTTTTCAATAATTCTTTTTTGTAATTCTGTATGTATACATATATAATAATTTATGGTACAAATAAGATTTTAGGCTTTATAACATAGAATAATAAATAATTTTTGAAATTTTGTTTTCGAATCAAGTTTGAAAATTTTTCAAATGTAAGTAAAATTAATTAACTTCCCAAGCGATTTCTTTCCTCGTTATTCTTGATTTTCGTCTTATTTCAGAGAGCCATATAGAATCTCTTTAATCCTATTTGTATCATAAATTTTCTTGTATAAGCATTTACGATCTTCTATATATTTCTATATAAATTATGCTAATTGCAATTTTAAAATTTATTTCATTTATAAATTATGCAATAAATTTCTTATAAATTTTTCAAATATTTTTAATTTTATATTTTTAATTTTTCAAATATACAATAATAATCAAATTTCTATCAAATAAAATGTACCTTCGGCAAAGGATCTGGATTTTCAGATACGTGAAAAGAACTGAATCTAACTATATTTGGAAGTATTGGTCGTCCTGGTGTTAAGACATCGGCCTCATTAATAAAAATCATGCTAACATTCTTCATAATGTCTATCAAAGGTGGCAAAGGTCCAAGATATTGCTCTGCCAATTTTTGCTCGTTAGGGAATATATTGAAATTTATATGTAACAGCAAACGCCATGTTTTCACAAAATTGCGCAACCTCTTATAAAACGGTAAATTTATGCCTGTATTTCCTTCATTTTCCCAGAAATATTCATGAGAAGGAAGCACTGCTCCTCCAAGTACAAAATCATTTATACTAATCAATCCTAACGAACTTAATCCTACGATCATGTAAGACGTGATTATTGTTCTTAACTTTCAAACCGTTCACAATTGTAAAAAATATTAAATAAATAAAATATATTGAATAAATACCTATTAACGAAGCGTTAAATCTGTAGGCAAAGGCATATATAGCCGGTATGTAGAGGAACTCCGTCAAGACGACATCGAATTTTGCATTGCTATCCGGTGCATACAGCTTTTTCACTTCAGTGGAATTAAATACTTGAATCTCGAAAGAAGAACACAAAGAAAATAAATATTCTTCTAGTGTTTCTATCCAATCAACTTTTTCGAATCGTAACTTGACAAAATCTATGGCCCTTAAAGCATTGTAATTTGAACTTATATCAATTTGAGTGAAATTCGGCGAGTTGATATTCTGTATGGGATTCGTAGTAATCAACACAATTTCGTGGCCACGTGCGTGCAATTCGAGCCATAACGGTTGATATGGAATTTGATGACTATAAGATGGTGTATAAACAATGGCTAAGATCTTGTAACACTGTGATTGATTCACGATGCATAAAATGCACAAAATAAAAAATAGTTTCGTAACGTTGCGTTTCATGCTTCTCGTATTTGAAGAACAAACTGACTCGTTCAACGGTTACGTGTCTATTAAAACGGATATCACAATATTACCATCAATTTATATAATAGGAATGACATATATATATCAATCATATATCTATATATACATCTGTATACATCTGTATACACTACAATTTGAAATAAAAATATTTTTATCGTTTCATTATAATTATCATTTAATAAATAATTATCTTAATTATAGTTCAAATTTATTATCATATTCATTATCTTAAATAATATGTATATAGTAAGTTTGTTTGAATATGAATTTATATATAAAGTATATTTCTATATTTTTTACAGATATAAATATTTCATGGTCAAATACTAATAAACATCGATTCTAGTAATATTGTGAATTCTATAGTGAAAAATAATAATTTTGAAAACAGAAAGGACAATGGTTAAAAATATTTTTATTATGAGTTTTGTAAAATCACTATTATTTTCAGGTAATTTTATGTTTCTATAAAAATGTTCATTTTGATAACACGAAAAAGAATAACAGAAATTAAATATTTGATTTGAAAGTTTATGAGTTTAAAGAGATTAGTTAAGAAGATATTTACTTGTTATAAAGAAAAATCTTTTCATATATTGCATATATGACTTGCATCTTTGTTTTACAATTAATTTTTGAAATAGGATTTGAAATAAAACTTATAAATCTTCGTATTTAATCATTCTTTTATTATTTTTTTTTTTCATAATTAAATTTATTCTTTTTCTTTTTATCAATCAAGATATTTATTTTTATTCTTAGACATTTTTTCATTAGACTTTTTTCGCAAATATTAATGATGAAATGGCAATTTAAGAAATATGATAGTGCAAAAAATGATTGTGAAATCCGAATGTAATACTAAAAAATTAATTATAAATTATCACAAAACTTATTATAATTAAAAAAAATATAAATGTGTAATATCCATTATATATGATATATAATATTTATAGTTATATAATTTTGTTTATTTAATTTATAAGTCATAATCAAAAATTATTTTATATATTATTTTTAGTAATAAATATCATAATATAATGATATATTATATCAATGATAAAGAAATGTAATAGATAATATGGAATTTTATTGAAATTTTAAGATTAATATGAGTCATCTTTTTATTATTGACACGAAATATATGTTATTAAATTTTTATTTATTCATTTCTAAAAGAAAAATAATTATTTTGTATTATTTGATATACTATATTATTTGATTTACTATAATTCATTTTGTATCGAAAAATAATTAATTACATTGTAATTAAAATCTAATTTTTAAAAATGATTTCGAAAATAAAAAAATGATGAAATTTTATTCTTTATTTTCGATTTATTTTTTTACATGGAATTATCTTTTGTTCGCTTGCACTATCATTTATTCTTAATACATTCTTAATAAAAACATATATTCTTAATAAAAAATCTTTCGATATATCTTAATAAAATGTTATATTTAATTTGATATTATAATAAAATTTGTATCCATATTTACTAATTTATATTTTCTTTATCATACTAATATCAAATTAATATCTATTCATATTTATTTAGTACTATCATTTTTGACCAAGTACAATAAATATGTATTTTTTTATATTTTAAATTGTTAGCTATAAAATTAGCTATTTTCTTTAATTATTTTGATTGGAAAGTGATGGAAATGAAGGATGCCAACAGATGAAAATTTTCAACTGGAAGAAACTGAATTACAGATTTAGAAGTGAAAATTTATTCATGCCTGTTCGATATATGATTATTTATATTTCCGTTAAAACACATATGCCACCAAAAAATTCTAACTTTTCAACCTTCATATAATTTAAACAATAAGAGATAAATATATAATAAGAGATAATTATAATAACATAAATTTAAAAAAAAAAATTTATTCATTTTGTGTTATATCATAATTCTGAATACATAGATATACATATTATTATTATCTAAATACAAAAAAATTGAATAATACTGATAATCAATTATATTTTTTATAAAATAAATATGATATTTTTAATTTAATAATTGTGTAATTTGATAAAATATAAATAATCATTTTTGACATGTGAATATTCGAACAATTATTTTTATAAGAAAATATACGATCCAGACTATTATCCGCTAAGTGTACTATCTTGTTCTTCTCATTCTTATCTAAATATAAGCCAAAGTATTCTTTGCGAGAAGAAAAAAGATACACAGATAATTTTTATCTATATAAATTTTCGTTGTAAAAATTCGAGATTTATAAATGCAATAGAATGACATTGCTAAAATATTATGCAGATATTATTTTTATAACTTGTATTATTATCGCTTATTCAGAACATTCTCAAATAATAATTTCTATATAATAAATAAAAATGAGAAATAGATATGGAATAATTTCTAATTTTTTTAATAATTTTAATATTTAATATTTTATTTTAGTATTAGTATCAATGACAAATTAGTTTTGATAAAAAAAAAAGCACAATACAAAATTAAGATCTCTGTTAATACTTTTTTGAAATTGCCATTCAAAATTATATTGGAAAAATTAAAAAAAGTATTAAAACTTTGATTTTATTGCTTTAAAAAGATTTTTCATCGATAAATAAATTATTCACATATAACTCATTATGCACTACATACATAAAAACTTTTGTTAAAATCAATTTTCGAATTAGAAATTTGAATTTCCTCATTAGATTCATGAGCAATTATAAATCGAATATCGTGTTTGATTATAATTGAATTTCAAATAAAAATTAAAATAAAATTAGATCAGAATTATAATTACATCTCTTCTTTTAATAACAAAAACAATTGAATGGAATTTTTTTATGTTACATAGAATACTTATTCCATTAAAACAATCAACAAAAAATTATAATCGTAATACGAACACTAAGAAAAAGAAGATAATAAGGAAAACCGCGGTAAAAGTGAAAATTTTTCATAAGTTGGCGTTGCAAACGAAAGAAGATAAGCGTTACAGGGAGATTTATGTCAATTCAGATAACAAACAACGGGGGATAAGTAATCAAATTTTACCGTAAGATGACGACAAACATGTCGGGTATTTGTCGAACACTTGACAGAACCTCTCCGGCACGATGGTTTTCCGCGGTTCTATGTCTGTGATACGCGTGTCTCTGATTGTGCTCCGGTGACTGACAGTAATCGCCACCCAACTAGCACTGACGAGTCTTAACTTTTATAAGATGGACGCAATGAAAACATTCGGCACACTTTTAGACAGTAAACGATTCCTGGTGGAAAAGCAACGAGACGACAAATGTTTTATTCGGGCCGAGTTATTGTATAACATGGTTTAGATTTATGGAAGTGAAATGCAATAAGTAATAATGGTTTACGTAAGAAACGTGAAAATGATATTGTCAGAGTAATAGAATTTTATCCAAAGAGTAAAGAATATTTGAGAATAAAAAATATTATTATTATTGATAGATATATTTAGATTAGAAATTAGTTAGAAAATTTATTGCAAAAAGTTAGTATATTATATTATGTTTTTATTCTTATTTTATTATTCTTTTTTGTTTCTAAAAAAAACGTATCTAAAAGATTTCAATAACTTTTTATACAATAAATAAAAGAATAAAAATCGATCTTACATAATAGATGTTCAAAATGATCGTTTGCATCGATGCAGCACTGACATTATTGAATTAATTGAACCAATGAAGTTCATGCATTTATTATTTTTAGAAGACTGAAACTCGTACACTTGTTGCTACTATTTTTCACATACACAATGAGTCTTTGTTTCATTCTTTTAACGACTTTTCTTTTTATATATGTAGATACATTCTTTATATATATGAATATATCATTGATATTATATATATCATTGAACAATGTATATAGATACATTATAACACGAAGCCTAATGTAATATGAAATGTTAATATCATTAAATGATAAAGAATCTCAAGTGAAAAAATAAAATAATGGAAAATATAAATATATATAGATTAAAAGTAGTATAATGTTAAAAATATAAATGATATAAATATTAAAAAATAATATATTAAGAAATTTTAGAGTCTGTTAGATTTTTTATAAACAATTCAATAAATCATATTATAATTTTGAATGAAAAGTTAATTTATGAGTTTAATGAGTAATTTAATTAATTACTCATATAGTAAAATTATATATAGGTATAGATATAGTTATAGATATAGTTTGTGTATATAAAGAATCTCAGCTAAAAATTTTAAATATTGCATACATTTTATATATTGCATATCATTTTTTTACATTTTCACAATTATCTTTCTAGAATTATCATTTTATACATAAATCTCTATTTATTTTTCAAATGTCCCTATATCAAATACAGAAAACATCTTTCTTTATTATATTATATCGATTAATAAATTTACCAGATAGATATTTTTGTATCGGGATCAAAGACAAAAATTCCAAAGTATGCGTAACCATTGAATCAAATTTGAAAGTAAGGCGTGCCATCAATTGATATTTTCATAAATTAAAATCCACTTGGATGATCATCATTCCACAGTGGCAAATTCGCGCGTCGAAAGTACGTCGTTACATGGATAACGTTATTCAGAACAAGGGAAGGGAGGAGGAGAGGAGCAAGTCGATCGTAAGTTTCAAGCCGGTTCGGCAGTTTTGTATCTGGAATGGATGGTTAATCGCTCATTTTCATAATTTTCATTTGCATTTATATCCCCTTATTATTCCAGGACTGAAGTTTCAACCGCGCGTAATGAGATTATTCTGTTCTACCGGGATGTCAACGCATGCCTAGCTACCGTTGGGCTGACGTGAAACCTGCGCTGAACTTCCGGTTGAAACTTTTACGGTTAATATTCAGTAAAAAGGGAAAGAAAGAAAGAGAGAGAAGGAAAAGAGTTATGCACGACAATATGACACGTGATAAAAATATTAACGAAAACGGAAAACAATTCTTTTCTCTACTATTTTATCCCCCATTTTTTCCCTTTTATCTCGTAAAATAATTTTCCAAATGAATATTTTTAAACGTTAAACTATCATAATATATAAACTTTATTTATTTATATTATTTTGTTCTCTTTGTTTGTTTTCTCAATATTTCTTTAATGTTTCGCATTCTTATTTTTATTCATTTTATCGCTTTTATTCAATCTGCTAATACGTATCGTTGTTTCAATTAAAATGAGACATCTAAACAATCGTAGAAATTTCTTTAAAAGAAATTTTTCGAAGTACTTGAACTTATTTTTTATCTATATTATCTATATATATTATCTATATTGAATATATATGTTCGATAAAACTTTATGCAAATGTATTACATATATGCAAAAAATATGAAAAACTTGTAAAAAAACAATATTAGGATTATCTAAAATTGCAGTAAAAGCTAAAAGTAATATGAATAATACTGTTGATATTAATTGTAAAAAGAAGATATACATAGATAGAGACGCCAAATTATAATAGATTAGTAAAATAAAAAAAAAAAGAGTTTTATTGCAAGATCGATTAAGCGTTATCAACGTTTTCGTATCAGCATGACGATGCTTTGACTTTTGACACCGTTCTATTCTCAAGTCGCGTTTCGTCCAATAAAAAAGATTCAATGAAAAAGAAACACGAACCGATACAAAAGCAGAAAACTGTTTGAAGTCAGAGCACTCTCTACCTATCGTCATGCCATTCTCTCTCTCTCTCTCTCTGGATGAGCTAGGAGCCAACAAAGTGCAAAGATAGAAGACGAGCTTTTTTAGCCTCCTTCGCGTGTCGCACGAATCTTTCCCGCCCGTCGTCGATTCGTTTTCCTTTTATCACACCGGGCTGTTTATGTTTTCGCAGCAGCGCGTTCAACGTCCTCATTTACTTTGGAAATGAAGGCGTTACACAGAGAGGGCAAGAAGGGACGTGGGAGTGGTTTTTTATTGGAACGTTCTATAAAGCCATTTTGCATTCTTCTTCCAAGAGCAGCTACCGATTTCCCTTCCCTCCGTTCTCGCGTCTACGCAATATACCACCCTCTTTGTCTCTCCCACTCCCCTTTCTCGACTCCATCTCTTTCCGCCATTTTCTATCTCCGCTCCAATCTTTCTATCCCCCTTCGCCGCCACTGTTTCCTTCTTTTTCTTCATCTATGAACGTATCCTGACTACTTCTACTTACATGGTCTCCCCTGTTCGCCCTGTAAGCATTGAGCAAATTACTTCCCGAGTGGCTTCTCCGACTTGGTTGCAGGCTTCCCCTCCTCGGTGCTGGCACACCGTTCTTCTTCTCGCTCGACACCCCGCCATCTATTGTTCCAACACGGCGGGAAAACTTCCCTTGGAAATCTGGATATATATCGGCCGTTATTAATCTTGACATCTCGACGAAGAATTTTCTCGAAGTTTTCATCAACCGGTTATTACCGTGGAGGTTCTTAATAAAATCTTGGCCAGCCAGGAATATCGGAAATGTATTTATTCTTGTCGACGTGAGCGAACGAATATTCGATTCGAGCTCGACGTACAGGTTCCCCCTCTTTTCTCGTGTGCCGAAGGAACATCTTGGGGATTGATCGCACGACTGTCGAGCTAATTTTGTCAAACGTGAGACTCGTGAGAAGTTGAGGAACAGAGAGGAAGAATAAATTTAGATTCTGAATCGTTATCTATCGTTATAGATCGTTCCGGAAATATATATATTGAAGTAATGAGTGTTTTTTTTTTTTTAATGACAGGTAAAGATTAAATGGAGAAATTAAAAGTTAAAGATGAAACTTTGTCTGGGAATCGAAATTATTATACGTTGATAATGTGATTCGTTTTATGGAAAAGAAACCACAAAAATTAGAAAGAAAAATAGAAAGATAGATTTTGAAGAGATTCATTAAAAAGATCGAAGCAAAAAATAATAAAAAGGGTTAGAATTATTTATTGAGATTAGTAAAGAGATATTTATATAGTTATTTATTGAGATTGAAAGTAATATATAATAGAAATAAACACATATTATGCAATTTTCTTTTAATTTTTAAATAAAGTTGAAAATTTTTTCCGAATACTTTTTATTTTACTGTCAATATTCTATATTTTAAGCAACATGGTTCAGCTTCTTCAGCTGTTTTTATTGAACGTCAATCATTAGTCAAAGTGTGAAAAGTTCATACGTCGGTTCAGTCGTTCGAGAAATACTATATTAATATACGTGAAGTAAAAATACGTGAAGTAGAAAGAAAGAACAATGGTATACGGTAACAGATACTTTCGTGAGACCAATTTAATTTAATAATCAATTATAATTCTATGTATAAATGTAAAAATATGTAAAAATTTAGTAGAAATTTAAAAAAGAAATAATATTGCAATTCATCTAAAATTTTTATAAAATATGAAGAATAAAATTGAAGATAAAATTGGAAATTTAAACTATTATATATAATAACTATTTGATTAAATAATTAATTAAAATTGTCGAAACAAGAAATTTCTAAAAAAATTCAAAATTATTATTTTCAAAAAAAGATATCTCTTTCTCATTTGTTTCAATGTGAAAAGTACAATGTTTAATTTAAGAAAAAAATAACAAACAATTAGAATAACTCCTAACAATTCCTAACATAATACAAAAATTCACATATATTCTTTACATTACAGGTATGGTCAATACATTTGAAATGATTTTAGTTATTGTGAAAGTTTATACGTGAATCCATCGAGTGGATTATGTATAACCTACTAGTAGTAATTTCGTTTCCTGAAAGGAAGTCGAACATTATCTAAAAAAATTCGCTGCTCGCACGCAATGTACATACACATACATCCGTGAATATGAAACTCTTTTTACATAAGTAGATATGAATATCGATTCCGTTAAGTCATTAAGAGCAGTATCAAATATACTTTGAAGATCGATCATTTCAGTCTCCATGCGTCTTATAAATAAATATGTATCTGTTAGTTGTATAAGGATTCGTCTACTTCGAGAGCTAAAGGAAGAATGTCCCTATTCCATCAATTTCCGATGATAGTTTCCCCTTCCCTAACTACGCTGAATACACATATTTCAATTCTTGATAACATTTGAATATGGCATTTTCTTTACTATTAATGGTACAATGAAATTCTTTTCATTGTTATCTTTATTGTTATGTTTATTTCAATTAATTTAACTAATTACATCCTTTATCGTTATACTTTTAATGAAATATGTATATATATAGATAAATAATACTTTATATATATATATATATATATGAATAACTTTGATAATTTGATAAATTATTAATTCTTTAACAAAAATAAAACTTATTAAATTATTCTTTATATTTTCTCTGTATCTACTAATTAGACTAGAATTAGAAAGCTACGTTTTCACGATTTCAAGAAACTGTATAATGAATGTTCATTGAAAACGGACATCATCACGTCAAAATGGGCTACTATAAGTCTTATCTAGGAAAAAGGCAACAGACGAACACAACATTGAACGTCGCATAAATATTTGATTCGACAAAGTGTATCAAGGAATTCCTTCTATTCCTTCTAAGAACGTATTGATTCGAAAGAGGTCATCTCTTCCAGGACTCGACTACAACCTATACTTCATGTAAATACAGTTCCGTCAGTCAAATCGTTTTCTATTGAATTAACGATGACCATTTCCCTTTGTATGACACCGAACAATTTTATCCATGGACTTTCGTTTGATTAACGATACGTATCATCGAACTCAGTCTCTTTTCGAGGAATTCATTCTGCACAAAAATAGAAACTTTTATGTGAAAATCCTCGTATGCGTGTTAGTGAACATAAAATAATTTTTTAAAAAATTGTTTAAAAGCTTTGTTTGAAGCTTTTACGATTTAAAAAATGATAAATTTTTTGACCGTTCAGTTGTTGTAATCCATATAACTCGTAATATCTATATTCTTATGATTTTTCTCATAGCTAATTATACAATGATTAATTAGATATTCATTAATATTATTTTTGCTACTAAATGATCGATTGTTATATTGATTACATTATATTTGATCTTTATTCCAAAAAAGAACAGAAAATGTTTTTATTGAATCGTAGCAAAAATATATTTAGTATTAAAAAAACATCGATCTTAAAAAGTTTTCAAGACATAAGATAATTCTATTTTCAACAAAAGACATAGAATAAAATATGTGATATATTATTCTATATTTTATATTTATAATATTTACGTATTGTATTAAATCTTATAAACATGACATTTTTGAAACCAAGAAAATATAATATCAAGTCATCTTTTCTTAATAAATTTGAGAAATTCGATATTCTTAAATTTAATTTAATTTTTACTTTGGTAATTTAAATTAGCATTTTGATCTAATTTTAAATTATTTGTTCTTCTATTTTTCGCATTTTTTTCCCCTTATTTTTTTTATTTTTAGCGAAATTTAAATTTCTAAGGAACGAAAATTAATTGGAGTTAATTAAAAATATATCTCAAATCAAGTCAACAGATCGAATTGAGCGTTATAGAATAGATAATTGGAATCAACGGAATATGTATAAATTTAATTTTAGTTAAATTGTAAAAAAATTATGATGGCATTAAGCAGAACCATTATTTGATCTTCATTTGAATGATTAAATTCAATTTAATATTCGATAATAACAATTTAATTTGCTTTAATTATACATTTCATAAATCTCGATATCATAGATTTATTCATTTATTTTCAGTAATGAAATATGTGTATGAAAAAAAATTAAAAAGAAAATTTAAAAGAATTAAGAGAGAAAATTTTATAAAATTTATAATTATTATTATTAATTATTATTATTATATTTAAGTATTTTTAAACGTTTTAAAGATATGTTTATTAGTTATAATTAACATGAAAATGAACTTTTTTTAATTCCTATTATGTATATAATGTCTTTTTGATAGAGATAAGTTTTTCCTAGTAGTAAAGTTATAATGTGTTTTTAATGATTTTTAGAAAATCTCTGTATATAAAGTATATAGTAAGTTCATATACTTTAATACTAGTGGAAAATACGTACGAATAATTTTCATTTCTTAGAAGTCATTTTACTTCTCTTTAATTATGAATTATATAATATATGAACGAAAAAAGAAAATGAATTTATCATGAAAATCTGAAATGAGATATTTAGACATGGAAAACATATAATTTTTTATAAATAAATTTTTAAAAAAAATATTTGAATAATTTTTTAAATTTTATATCATTTATAATATATTATATGTATAATTTAAATTTAATTTTTTAAATTTAATTAAAAATTTAATTTAAATGCAGATTAATATTTTACACGTATCATAGATAAATAAATTTTATAAAACATAGATTTTCATATAAATATAGATTAATATATCATGTGTTAATAAATGCATAAAAATTATTTAAAAATTAACGAAAAAGAATTTAGAATTTTTAATTTTCTAAAAACTAAATTAACAAATTTGATTTCTGTAAAAATTTTAATTGTTCTTTGTTTTCTTTTAAAATGAATTCAACAAGATTCGCATCTATTTTATATTAATTCAATTAAAAAAAAAATTCTTCAAAAGTTATTAATTTTATTCTTTATTGCTTTAACGAAAGTTTATAAAGTTGTAACTTTAACTTTTTAAATTTTTATATATTTGAAATTGTAAATATATAGTATAATAAAAGTAAATTAATATTGGTGATATAAAATTGTTTTACAAACAATAACGAAATATGAATGAAAGCAATATTACGTTATAAATGATTATTACATGCTTTTATCACCCTAAATAAATTACAAATATAATACACATATAAATTACAAATATAAAAATATATTAATCTATAATCATGAAAATATATATATATATATATATATATATATTTTTTTTAATTCTTTATACGTAAATGTATTGAAATAAAACAATTTTACAACCAACAGTAATCATAAAGCATCCTCACTTTCAAGATACCATGATATGTATGAAATAATAGTATGCATTTTCGTTCATAATTGTTAAATATTGTTATTTTCTGGCAAATGAAACAGGAAGACTGTAATAATCAACAGAATAACTCTTTTAGACTAATGAAAGGTAATTTTTAAACTTCCCACGATTTGTTATGATCATTGTTTTATCTTGTAATATATTTTTATATTTATGATTATAAAAAAAATTATCGTGACTATTTATTTTATTATCAAACGAATTTTATAGTAATTTACAAACGTTATTTATAATTATACGCAAGTACTTGTACCTATATATAAAAAATAAGCAAATTTTATAGGCAATTAAGAGACAACAAGTAACTAATCTTTACAAAAATGGAATTAAAAATTTTTATTTTCAATTTGTTATCAAACTATTTTATTTCATAAATGAAAGTTAAAGTAAATTAAAATATTCTTTTTCTTTTTTAATAATAAACATAATCCTATTTTTTGAAATATAAAATTAAAGTGTGTATAATTCAAATATTTATTAAATGTTTGAAATAGAATTGAAGATTAAATCTAATCTTTTATAATTTGAAATATTCTCCACATCAAATTTTTAATTCGTATTTTATATTCTCCACGTAAAATTTTCAATTCCTTTTCCACATATATATATATATATATTATTTCATGAAAACGATTCACAGTATAAATTATTCAATTTTTTTTTATCAAAAATGTATATTTCATCTTCAAATATTAATACTTGCTTGTTCGTTTTTCGATTCATTATGTGAAATTGATCAAGTGGTAAACATTAAACTCATAGAATGTTAAATAAAACACATAATATTAGTTCTCCAATCATATAGATGGATTATATCACGAAAATGTAATAAATATTTTACCATGAAAAATTTATTTAAAATTGAACGGAGTATGCATAATAAATTATCTAAAATCATATCTTGCAATATTAAAAATTTTTTAAATATTTCTATAAAAAAATAGCAAATAGCATTTTACAATCAATTAATTGATATATTCTTTGTTATATTATTAAAGTAATAAATTCTATTATTAGAGTAAGTGATTTAAAAAAAAAATTTTCTGATAGATATTATAAAAATATATCAATTATTATATTATATTTAGTATTATAAGAAATTTTTAGATGCATAAATTAACAATAAAAATTTAAAAATTGTATAAATTACAATGAGTATTATTATATTAAATTAATTTATGGTATTAATATCTATGATTTATATCTTTCTGATATTTCTTTAAAAAGGCAGGGCAAAATAGAGTAAAATTGACCAACTAGCGCCATCTGTTAGTATCAATTTGAACTCCAAAGATATTGTCAAAAATACTCAAAAGATGGCGCTGGTGTTTAATTCTCACTCTTTTATTTACCTGTCTTTTAAGAAATATTTTTTGTATTCAAAAGATGACATTAGTTTTTTTAATTTTTATTCTATCTTTATCTTTTTCCTTCTATATATTTTCCTTATTTATATTAGTTTCATTTATGACTCAGAGATGGCTCTAGTTGTTTCAATTCTCTATCCTATTTCTATCTTTCTTCTTTCATTTGCTTTCCTTATTTATATTAGTTTCATTTATGACTTAGAGATGGCTCTAGTTGTTTCAATTCTCTATCCTATTTCTATCTTTCTTCTTTCATTTGCTTTCCTTATTTATATTAGTTTCATTTATGACTCAGAGATGGCTCTAGTTGTTTCAATTCTCTATCCTATTTCTATCTTTCTTCTTTCATTTGCTTTCCTTATTTATATTAGTTTCATTTATGACTCAGAGATGGCTCTAGTTGTTTCAATTCTCTATCCTATCTCTATCTTTCTTCTTTCATTTGCTTTCCTTATTTATATTAGTTTTATTTATGGCTCAGAGATGGCGATAGTTGTTCAATTTTTATTCTATTTCTATCCTTTTCTCAATATTTGCTTTCTTTGTTATATATAATTTTTAACACATAACCAATCGAGAATGTGAATCGATTATCGAATAAAGACGTGTCATAATTTTTGTGAAAAGTTATAAAATATTCGTAAATTATTTTTATAGTTCAAAATTGAGAGTGTTCTAATAAAATATTAATAATATTAATAAAAATATTAAAAATTTGTGATACTGTGTGTAAAAGTGATACTATTTATATCCCATTTTATTTGTAATGACTTCATATTTAAATAATAATATCTCCAAGTATAAGATAAAAAAAATACACTGAATATTAAATTCATTCTGTATTTCATCTGTCTTATTTAATAAATACTTTATCCAATATTTTTTTGTTATTCAGGGAAGAGTTTCAAATTTTATTATATTTAATATATATTTTATTATATTTTATATTCAATCATCAATCAAAAATTTCATTTTCAATTTAATAATAATAGATTAATATTTTTATATATTTTAATTATATTTATTCAAATATTTTATTATAATATTTTATTTTAAAAATCACAATTATAATCACATATTATATAAATGTTATACTTATCATAAATAGAAAAATAATATGTGCATACAATGTTTTACATATTTTATTTATATTTATATACATTGTTTTAATATTTTTTTATTATGAATTTTTTTTGGTAATTGACTTGATTCATTAGATTCAATATTTTCTATGAAAATAAAATTTTAATATTAGTTACATAATATAATATAAATATTATATTATCTTAATATTTTCTTTGATAATGAAATATAAATATTTTACCTTCAACATTTAAGTTTTGAAGTTCCTTTTGAAGTTTATCGACATTAAAACTTAGCTCTGTATTTGGTACAGGAGGGAAAATATTTTCATCAAATTTCATTAGTTCTGCCAATTCCTCTTCTAAATCAACATTTGAATCATCATTTATCAAAGATTCTGATAACATAACTTGTACATCTTTTTGATCTTCTATAGCCTGTAATTTATAATAATATAAATATTTCGATATAAAATAATTAATTGTCTAGTTATGATATTTATTTACTTCTGCAAGATCATCCATAATATTTTTAACATTAGATTCTGATAAACCACTTTCATTAAGTTTTTTTAATACATGTGATCCTGTTTTGTAAGCTGATAATACAGCATTATTTGAATGAGAAGTTTGGATACTTGTTATAAGACTTTGAATGTTGTCAAGAGTTTGTATTCGATTTTCAATAGTTTTTTCTAATTCTTTTTTTTTTCTTAAATATGTTTTTGCTACCTGTCGTAATCCTTTAATTAAATATGACTTAGCTTCATTAATAATATTAAGTTTTTCTTTTTCCATAAGTTCTATTTCTTTTATAAGTCCATTTTCTTGTTTGATTAACTTGTATAATCCTTCCTCAATTTCAGTCACACCATCTGATGAATGTGCAGCAATTTTAATCAATAATTCATTTTCATTTTCACTACTTTTAAACACTATTTTTTTTTCACGTCTTAACCACATCAAGATTAACATTACCGTATTATCTGATATATTTTGGTCTATTTCAGATCTGCAACATTTTATTAGCTCAGAAAATGATATAAGAATATTGTCTTTTTTTTTTTCTAAAATAGAAAACAAAATATCTCCAAATTCTTTAATAATTTGTAAGTTTATGTATCTAGTTTCTTTGTTAATTTCGTTGTTAACAACATAACTTTTAACTTTTGAAAATGACCATGTAAGTGGTTTTTTCACAAGTAAGTCAATTGACCATGCTGTCCATGATTCACAAGGCTCTTTCAAAAATTCAGTTTCTAAAATTATTTCATTATTCCTACAATATATATATTGCAATATTAGAATAATTTTTTTTTATTTATTTTTTTATTATTTATAAGAATAATATTACCGAAGAAGTTCTTCAACAACAGTTATTAAACAAAGAGGCGTACAACCTTTCCTTTTAAAGGCACTGTTTAAGTCTGCAATAGAAAAACTACTTTTCCTGGTATATTTTAACCATTCATATATTAAATTTTGCCAAAATTTATATTTTGATATCCAATCTTGTGAATTTACCGATTTACTTCGAAAAGGAGAAAATAAAGCACTGATCCTTTCTTCTTCATTCCAACATTTAGGCATTTTTTCAGGAGGAAGTGGCAAATTATTATCTACATGTTTAATCTCCATAGTCATTCTTTAAAAATATTTTTATTATATTTTTATGTTAGATTATATTTTTTACGTATCACTGAAAACATAATTAAATAATATTATATTTATTATATAAAACAAAATAATTTTCAGATTTGTTAAATATTGATACTTTTTTAATAAAAGTTGTTTTTTTTTCAAAGAAATGTCATTACCTTATAAAAATAGCACAAGTAAAATCTACAATAATAGACATACTCATGTCTATTATCTATCAAATTAAATTTAAAATATATTTGTATTTTTAAATTATGAAATAAATTTGTTTTAACTTTATTTAAAATAAATTAAAAATAAGTATAATGTATCTTTAAGTCAAAGGAATCGAGTTTATGCAGAGTTTATACGTAATTATAAATATGTAACATACTATAAATATATATATGTAATTATAATTTATGCAAGATAAATCAAATTTATTTTTTAAATTGATATAAAACCATTTTTTTTAATATTAATTTTTTGTTAAAAAATATATCAAACTTTTTAAATTAAAATAAAAAGAATTCAATTGATAAATAATTTCTAATACAAAAATTTATAAGTTTCATGGAAATAGACAATTATTGAATACTGTCTTATTTAAAACGATTCCTTCAGAATATCAATAATTATTTAAAAATCTAATTTAAAAATCAATCTAAAAAATAATTTTTTAAATTGTTAAACTAATAAACATAACTGATTTGCAAACTGATATTTATTATTATTTGTTAAAATTAAAATTGTATAAATTTGTATAACTAGCAACACTTTATAATATCGACTGTAGAGATCGCTTTAATAAGAATACATCAAGTTAGGTTTTTGAAGTCTTAAATGTTTGAGGTTAAGTTTTCCATTTCTAATCATTTACAACACGTGTTGTGTAGATTATTAACGTAAGGAATAATATTTACGTAAGGAAAATATTTTTAGAAGATATAATATATATATATATATCTTATATATATATATATATATACATAAACTTAATGTAAGTATATTTGAAAAATTAATTACGTAAAATTTTATCTTTTCTAATATCGTACATTTTTGGATAATTTAACCTTTAATGAAATTAAAAATTATATTATTATGAAATAATATATATAAATTTTGAAATCTATTTATCAAATAATTTAATAATTCTATCTTTAAGATTTAAATTATAATTTTACATTTATATAATAATAAACATAATTAATAAATATACATATAGATATACGAAGATGGCAAAATCAATCCGAAGTAAATGGAAGAGAAAATGTAGAGCAATTAAAAGGGAACGTTATGGAGCAAAAGAATTAGAAAGATTAAAAAAAACATTGGGTATTAATGAAAATGGAACACAAGATGTTGAAATGTCAGATATATCAAATATTGCTACAAGTAAGATATTTTTTTTCTTAATGTATTAATATATTATTTTATTATTATTATTATTTTTTTTAAGTTGTTGATGCTAAAACAATAAAGGAAAATACAAAAGCAAATGACAATGTAACAAATGTTGAAGAAATGGATACCGACAATGGTGGTAGAGTATATAATAAAAAAACAATGCTAGATCAGTATGGAAATTATCCAATATGGATGAGTAAACGAAAAATTGCAAAACACAAAAAAGGTAGAGCAAAATCACAGAAAGCAAACTCAAGGTCACATAAAAGATTAACTAGGAAACAAAAAAAAGCAGCAAAACAAAAATCTTCCATGTGAAATTAATAGCATCAATCAATATAATTTTTTTCTTTTATATTTGTTACATAAAAATAAAATTTATTGTAATAGTAAAGTTTTATATTAATTTTTATATATATTGGGTTTGTTTTTCATTTTATTATAAAGCTGAATACAAGTGATCACAAAACTTGTTTAAATTACACTTCAAATGTAAAGTCTACATTCTAAAATATTATATAAGCTAAAGAAATGGCAGTGATAGTACAATTCTATTTTCTTACATAAATATTACATCTATGGGCAATGCCCAATATTTTTAACATTCTTCTGTTTCATTATAGCAATGTTAAAAATTCAATAAACCATTATTCATTGCTGATTTGCAATGTAATCTTAAACGATTTTCTAGTTCCATTACTCTATTCGTTAAATGTTGCATTTTCCTTGTCTCTAATTCATACTCTCTTAATTTGCTTCTCATTTCATATATTTCTTGTTGCATAATTTGCTGTAAAATGTCATAGCTTTAAATAATATATATTTTATAAATTATTATACAAGTATTTTATATACTAACCACATTTTCAATGGCTCTTTTCATCTCATTAATACTTTCAACAACTGATGCAACTTTGACATTCATTTCTGTTGTTTCAGTATCTCTTTTCCTTCCTGTTGCAAATTGCTAAAAATATAATTTTAAAAATAAATTTTAGTAAATTATTTTATAAATTTACTTATAGTTTATAAATTTATATATATATATATACTTATTAAATGTATATATATACTTATATGTATACATATGTATAGTTTATATGTACATATTTATAGTTTGTAAATTTTTAAAATTAGTTTCAATATGTTAGAAAATCTATAAATGCGTAGAATTATCTACGCATCTTCCTATTCAAAACTATTGAATTGTTCACGAATTTATGTGATCAATTCACATTCAAAACAATCAAAATAAAATTGTAAAATAAGAAAAAAATTAACCCGTTGCATCCGTTTTTTTTTATCATTGAACGAACGTGCTTCTTCTTTACAAGTTAAATAATATATGATGACTATTGTTCGACATACCTTTTCAAGTTTAGTAAGCCTTTTTAAAATAAACTCATATTCCTGATCGAGATCACCATCAATTACTTCATTTTCTGTATCTGTAATAAAACACTATTACACTACCGTTCAATTATGAAACGTAAAATATTCTTTTATTTATACGCAAATAATAATGAAAATAAAAGAAGAGAAAAATTTGTAATTATGAACCATGTGGTGTGGAAATTGATGGACGTCTTGTTGTTATTCGGGGAAAGTCGTTCTCCAAGTCTCGAGCTTCGAATGCAGTGTTTTCTGTATCTAAAAAAATATATATATATATATATATATTCGTCATTAAAATAAAAATAATCTAATCCAAGCAAATTATTCTTAAAGATAATTTTTTCCAATTTCTGTGCAAAATATTTATTGTTATATTGAATGAGAACATAATGCATCATTGTGATAAATGGCATTTTATTTGATTTTTCAAAAATTTAAAAAAAAAAGTTTTAATTAATTTACTTAATGATTGCTTTAAAAGCATTTTTCTCTTATAGATTTGATTTTGCAGATAATCGAATAAGAATAAATGTGATAAATAGATTTAAATGATTATATGTTTATAATATGCATAAAAATTAGAAAAAAATGTTTATATTAAGTAGTTAGAATAACAAATTTTTTTAATAGAAGCTAATTGATTTCTGATTGATTAGATAAAAAAATAATAATATAATCTTTTTCTTAGAATATTCTTTTATAATATAATTTATAATATGTTTCTATTGTTTATTATCATTTATAGTTAAATGTTTTATTTTAATTGTCCATATTTTATATTCTTAATTATCAATGAAAAAAATTATTATTTTCTCAGATTTTTAGAACGTTCATTGAAATTAACAATTTCTGATACACAATATTTATCACATTCGATATTTTGAATTTCGCAATATCCTGATCATATTTTAAACCAGAATTCATTCAAGCTTAAAATTCATATTACTGTACCATGTTTCATCTATTTTCCAAGACAATTTTGATCGATGTTGAACTTCAATTAAATACCGACGATCATTTTAAATATATCTTACAGAGTCAAACTTCGTGTAAATAGCATTGAAATTCAAGATTAATGAGAATAGATGCAACGAAACATTATCGTTTCTTCGATAAAAATAGCATGATTTTTAAGCCTTATCTAAAATTCCAAAAGTTAGAATTGAGCAGAACAACAAGAAGCTATTTAAAAACTTTTTCATTGGTGTTGCCAACCTGTGTAACGTTTCGTGGACAGCATTTAAATATCAAAATTGATAATTCTTGTTTTTCTGAGTACTCTATTAGTCACTGTCAAGAGATCTCAAAAACGAATTCGTCTTTGAAAGAATAGAATAAAATTTCTTCAACAATTACTTACCGTTCTTTCGACAGGATTGACCGTCTTTTTGTAATTGAAAACCAGGTCTGCAATAGCATTCATAAATTCCGGGTAGGTTTCTGCAAAGTTGATCACAAGGCTTCTCTGTCACGCATTCATCGATGTCTGTAACGTTGGTGGACAAGTTATGTTAATTCATGCAAAAATTAATTGCATAAACGTGACAGCTGCATGATAGTAGTTGATCGCGAAATCTTTCTGTTTCCAATCAAGAATATTACGCAAATTCACTACAATGTAATATTTCATTAATCAAACAAATGTTTCAAAATACATTTGACAATTTTATAAAAATTATTGTAAGAAATTTATTAATCATGAGTTAGTGAATGATAAAAGATAAAAGGATTAATGATATTATTTAGTAAGTTGTTTATTGATTAATAAGATAAATATGAGAAACTGAAAGATTTGTTTTTTTATGAAGCAAGAAGTTTAAAACTCAATATAAATAACTTTTATTTCATTATATATTTTAATTAAAGTGTATTTTGAAAAGAGAAATAGAAAAAAAATTTTTTTTATTTATTATGTTTAATGTTTCATTGAATCATTGCTTAATTGATATTTACAATTGATATTTTAAATAAATTTCATATGTATTAAATATTCCATATGTTTTATAATATCATGAAAGAAAACATCTTTTAACAAGAAATTAATCGCACATAAAATTTCTATTTCTTTAAATCATTCTATTTCTTCTTTCCTTTTTTTTTCTTTTTCAATGTAAAAGAAAAAAAAATATTTTTTAGAGTAGAACATTTTTTAAAGAAATACATGATTAGCTCGTAAAACCCAGGAAGATCTTATCATAATTGAACAACGTGCCGTAGCTATTGTAAATTTCAAGGATATCTTCTTGGGAGGGTTAAAACCTCTCGTAAAGGATTTTTTTATTGAATCAAAAGCGGTTCACTAACACGACTTACCTCGCCCCGATAATTAGAACATCCGCATAGCTTAATGAAATCGCTCGTAAATCTATCGAAAGCAGCCCAGCTGCCGGATACCACAATACGTTCGGCATGGTATTCGCACAATGCTATCGACCTGCGTATCGGTCTACGTCAATTTAATTACGCTTAACGATCTTGGCTACGAGGACGTGCTTCTACCTCGAATATCGATCACGTATATTTTACGATTTAACGGCGCTCGTTGTTTGCCTCGTTAATTTTGTGGAGGCTCGTTTATTTTTATGATATTTCGAACCTAGCCTAGATAAAGAGCAACGAACGAATTGTTGATCACTATTTGAAATTTGGAATTTGAATTTGAGAGTGGGGTGAATTAGAAAATGCTTTGTGTTAACGAATTTTAAATTTACAGTGCATAAATTTCTTCGCATGATACATTTGAATAGCGATAAGTAAATATACAGTCAATAATTATATTTTTTATCTAAAAAAAAGATGAATGAAAAGAAAAAAATATTTTTCATTGCTAATTTAGAATTGACTTATCTGTTCTATATATTACCTGTCTGACACTGGTTGCCTGTAAATCCTTTGGGACATGTGCACTTGCCAGGAGAGGTACACACACCTCTGTTCAAGCATGGGGAAAGGCAAATAGCTAAAAGGTAATTAAATTTAGATTATGTAATATATAATTATTTATTATTTAATAAATAGATATTTATTATTACACCAATCTTTAAAATGTATATATAAGTATTTTAATAATAAAGAATAATTTTATTAAAATTTTATTAAAATTAATAATAAAAAGAAATTATTGTGCTTATGACAATTTACTTACGTTTATTGCATCCAAAACTCAAGTGAGTTGCCTGTGTCCATCCAGGGCAGCATAAGAAAATGGAAGGTGTCTCAATATTAAATATATTAAGATATCTAAAAACAATTGAATATAATTGTTTAATGTATAATTTTATCGTACATTATTATTATAAATAATATTTTTCTTATAGTTATTATAATCTTAAATTTCTTAAAAATCTTAAAATTCTTAGAAGGAGGTAACATTCTTGTAAAAAAAATTTATTGCAATAAATTCTGTTTTGTAAAATTTTTTTATATTAAATTGTTTAAATTAATATAAAAAAATTTTAATTATCTCAGAATTAAAATGTAGTTAATATAGTTTTAATTATTTTGAGTATACACAGAATATTAAATTTTAAAAAAAAAAATTGAGATTCTAAGAATGTTTAATGATAAATATCTCGTTTTAAAAAAATTCACGTTACCTAACTTTTCGATGATGATGAGTAACAGAACTGGGGATCGATCTGGTGCAAACTCGTCTTCTAAAACACAAAGAAATGAGTAATGTATTAATACGAAAAAATATTTTACATACAAAAAAGAAATGATATCTCATACACGTTTGTTACTCAACAAAGATCTTCTTCGCTATATTTTAGAATAGATAAATATTCTAAGCTTTACATTTGTTATCAAAATTTATGCCATCTATACACACTCATTGTCATATGGTGACAAGATGAAATTAAATGATGTTTTGTTTTGATAGCGATCACAGTCTGAAGTCAAATTCGAAACTTTATTTATATGATGTGGAGACGACATGGAACACAAGAAGGATAATTTTGATAATTACATTTAAATTTTGATTCGATATAAATGACGGAGTTTAAAAACAAATTTTTAATTGTAGAAAGAAATTCAAGATGATTATCATTCTGTATCATAAAAAATTATTCGACTACTTCTGTTGTAACTGATCTTCTTTGATAACAGAATTCGATTAATCAATAAATATTCATAATTTTATTTGAAATGATTTCGAATTAATTTTTTCTGATTGCTTGTTTTAAATCAATCATAGAAAATATATATTTATAAATCTTTTTTTATAAATTATTAAAAGCTTTCATTTACATCATCTTGTTACTTTTATCTTCATCCTTAATCTTCTCATTACATTCGAAACAAAGAAGACAAATGTTGTAACATCGAACCGCTATAAGAAGAAGATCCCAGACGATCCTGTCCACTGAAATCGTTGTTTTCTCTTGGCGATTCAGTGTCTTGAGTAGAAATTGCACAAATGAGAGAGGACGGGTCGATTCATTGCGCATGGACGCGCAAGGATCTCGCATAATTGGGCGACGAGAGGTGATTCCACGCGGTGAAACCACTTCGTCATCGTTTGACTCGCAAGAAAATTGCATCTCGGCCTGTCCCTGTCATGTATGTTGAAACGCGACACGACATTTACTGTCGCAACACCGACCACTTGCTTCTCATCGCGAGACGTCTGCTTTTCTTGCCCTATACGCCATTTTGTTCATGGAGAATACACGCCAAGAGCGCGAAGGAATCGTACGAACATAGATTACTTATTGATATGCGTTAAAATTGTCTTGGGGCGATAAGAAGTCTTAATTAAGAAATGAACATCTTGACTACATATTAATTTTCACTTTTTATTGGCAATAAATTATGCATTATTTAATTACGGGAAGAAGTAAATTATGCATATGTTGTATTCGAGATACTTATATTGTCAATCAAAAGTTAAAGATCAGTTAAGTTAGTTAGTTTCATTTGTTACTTGAAGATAAATTAAGAAAAATGATTAATGAGAAAATGCTACTTTAAGAAGAGAAGATAAAAGAGAAAATAAACTATATTTTTGTTAACATAATTGCAGTTTCTTATTAAGAATACTATAAACAATTTTTTAACAATGAATTTTAACAAAGAATATCTAAATTCAGATAGACATTGGTAAAATCTAAAATATAATTATCAACAACTATTCTCTTCCTTAAAGATTTTTATATTCTTCCGGCAGATATGCAGAATAAAATGAGTTTTTAACAACATCTATTAAAGACGAGTCCCATATTTGCCTACAAATTATCTGTGTTTTTAAAGATTAAAGAGATAAAGCGCGACAAGTGATTCAGATTAGTGAATCGTGTGGGTTCCGTCAGACAGATAGTCTGACATTATCTTATTCCCCTTGAATCTATTTCATGGACAGTAATAGAATAGAATTCGCACATGACATATATTGTTTCCGTTAAAATCAACATTTCTTCAAAGAATCGATAAAATGTACAAAAGTAATTCTAATTTATATAAAAAAGCACAAAAAAAATTAAAAATTTAAAGGAAAAGAAAATAAAAATTCTTTTATTTCTTAAACTCAATTTAAATTATAATGAAAATAAAAAAATAAGAAATAATTTTTGCCGTAAAAAAGATATAAACATATCTTTTCTTTAAATTCTTGGATTTTTCAAGGAAGAAGAAATAGAAATTTCTTCTTCGATATAAATATAAAAATAGAATAGAATAGAAGTACTTTTATATTTTTTTTAAGCTCTGTGAGTTCTTAGAGCATTCGATATTCCAAGATCAAGCTAATAAATTATGGATGCTTTCGAACGCCCACGTGGATAATACTCTATTTAACTTTGGACGATGCGATAAGTTTCCGAGCAACGGATGATCACGATGTATTTGCGACAGTACAGATCATTGTAATTCGCAAAAATGTATATTTTCGCTGTCGAGACGAGGTACACATCAAATCGTTTCCATTCCCAGAAAAATACTTTGGAACACGTAGAGACGGAGATTCAGATACGGTTCGGAGGACATTCGCGTGGGAATACTGGTTCGAGTGCTTCGGGTGGCCATACTGAACGTCGTACTGATAACGTCCAACATGGTCGATCCACGACATTGAACGAGAGAAACAAACAAGCTGGATGCACATTCGCGAACGATTTCTGAAAATAACATGTAGTAAATGTACGGTTTACGGATTACGTTGATTTTCTGCTAATGAAACGATTGGCACTACTGGTTTCTGGAGGATGTGGAAAATGTCACTTCTCTAGTAATATATTATTCGTATCATATTATATTCTAAAAATTATTTTCTAAAAATTTGTTCAGAAAGAAAAAAATGCATTTATGAAGTTTTTCTAATATAAGTTATAAACATAGCATCATAGTATGACTTCTAGTGCATAATAATCACTATGGTTTAAAATGCTTTGAAAAAATAAAGTTAATATTTTCATGAAAATATGATCATGAATCCAGAATTCAAGATCACGTTTTATAATCATAACGTAATAAATAATTAAATTCATCTTAACATTATTCTCTGAAATCAAAAATACATGATGATTTAGTGAAAATATTTAGTGAAATAATTAATTTTCGTTCAAAATATTTCTTCATAAAATTAACGAAAAAGTTTGGAAAATCGTGACACCCTATATAACTCTCTAACTAGCATTTCGCTTTTCATTGCACAGGTCTTAAGTTCATCTAATGCGAGTAGTTCTAACGTGTTCTAGGAACTTTCTCCGTTAGCGAAGAACCAGCCAAGGAAGAGAAAAATGGTCAAGAAATATGCGAAGGAGTCGCATGTAATAAAATTAACGTCGATTAGCGATGTCGAGCGGGTGAAGGCGCCGTCGCGTGATACTGCTCGAAAGCTTCTTCGAGGTGATAAATTTTCAATGAATTACCACATATCGACGGCTCGCGTGTCTGTGACTCTCTCTTTTAGATACACTTCCGAAACCTTAACGATGATCTCGCATGTTTTCTGCATCTAGTTGCGCCACAGGAGAATAGAGTTATGGTGATCATTCGTTATTATCCTTGTTCGATTGACTATCTATTGCTCACGACCGATATTTTTACAAGGATAGGTGAATAACATTCCATGAAACTGATTTTTTTTTACATCATTAATATTACACGAAAAATATCAAAAGGAAAGGAAGATTGAAAATATTATATTTGAAAGATCGAATTCATATATTAATTATAGACTTTTTTTTAATAATCATTATTGAAATATTAATATAAAAATTAAATATTAATTTTTCATGTTTTTGAATTCATTTGGATTCAGATAAAACATTAATATTGTTATTTCTATTATTAAAATGAAAAAAGAGATATTAATAATCAACTTTAATTGATGAATGTAATTTTTGAAGATTTAGAATATTGAATTTTAAGATAGATAAAATGAATTTAAGGATATTAAAAATAAATATATTATATATATTATAAATATATAAGTATATATATATATATATATATATATATATATATTAAAAATAAACTAAACATTACTACTACAAGATATAATATTAGAAAATACAATAAACCATAGATACAATATAACATATTATTAGTTTCGAGAATACAACAAACAAAATTAATTACATTGATTTTATGGGAATTGCGAGAAACACGCCAATAACATATCATATACATTAATCAGAATGCTATATATATATATATAACATTATAATTGATACTAACTTGGTACATATATGCCACATGGTATAGTATCAATTAATTTCGTATCTTCGATCGATTTCTAATTGAATCATAAATATTCAATCTCACTTTCCCCCTAGTAATACTCGTAAACTGTGCGCATAATCACAGATATACAAAGTAAATTTTCAGAGCAAAAAGCGTTATCACCACATGCCAGTAAACTGTCTCGTTGTCGCGTTGTCGTGATCGTGACGACACGCTTTGCACGTTCATTGTGATGTCACCAACACTGATAAGCATCGGCACTTTATTATACGATCTTATGAACTTTATACTATTCTTGTCGACGGAAGTGTACGATTCACGTTTCACGATTTCAATTTTCAATGAGTGCAACAAGTATATAAACATTCGAGAAAGATTCATTTGTTTGTTTCAAATGAATAGATTTGAAATCAATTCAATCGAAATTTTTAACTAATTAACTAATTAATTAAATTTGTATATAATGAAAGAATATTCCAATGAATATTAATAAAAATATTTTATTTGTTTCTTTAATTTAGTTTTTACTGAATGAAACAATATGATTTAAAGATATTTTTGATAAAATTTTATATAATGAATATGAATAAATTGTAATTGATTAATTAATAAGGAATAGATGTATATTTCATGATTTTTTAAAAAATTGGTATTTTTTCAATATAGACAGATTAATAAGATACACACAATTCGAAAAAAATTCATTTGAAACAATTTCCAAAACTGTTTTTCTACAGAATGATAGCTCGGTCATTGCCATTTCAAACAGTAACGATCGATCAAGCGAGTCTCCAAGTTCACGACACTTTATATTTCATCGTTACTTGCATACGTCATTCACATTATCCAAGTCTCGTCAATTAATCATGAGGAAATCTGTTCTCGATAGCTTTCTAAAGTCTAAAAGACTCGTTATCGTCACTCCTTAATGAATACTCGGCGACTATGTGATTTATTCCGCTTGTTAAATTATTGTTTTACAAAAACGAAATAAAAAAAGAAAACTCTTGATCAAAGTTATCTTTAATTTAGTTCAATTTATAAACTTACAGCATGAATGTCTATTCAAATTAAATAACATGATCGACACATTTCTTCGATGCTGATTTATATATTGATAACATACATTATCCGCTTGATTTATAAAAGGTTTCATCACAACGATGCAATTTTATCAACAAGTTATTTTAAAATAATCAATTTCTCAAAAATTCAAGCTATTTCTTAATAGATGAATGGATAATCATACACGATGCAATAATTCCGTTCGTTTCTTTTATCTCTTTTTCTGATCGAACACGCGCGTGCAAATCGGAAAAATAAAGCAATGTGGAACGTATGTCGTGCCCTGTCCAGCATGCAAATGCGATAATAATTCCACGGTGTCAATTAACATCGCGCGAGAAGTGAATCGTAACATACAGATGCCATAGAAAAGGTTACTCGTTGAAGGGGCTCACTTGGCAAACGACGAATAATGTTACGACTATCCAGTTAACGATTTGCAGTATATATACATACTTATGATAGTTCTCGCGTAATCAATTCAGTGTATACATGGCTTCTGGAATTAGATTTTGATTGGTGGATTCATAAATAAATAAATTAAATACACAATTGGATTAATATTATTCTACAACTTACAAGTTTTAAGTTAATTTATTAAATGTTTCAAAAGTACATTCTATAAACTGAATTATTGATTAATTGTAAAAATGTAATAACTTGTAATTTGTCAATAATATTAAATATTAGTTGTTAAATATTTTTTATACAACAAATAATTACATTATTAATTGGATATTCAAGTAATTAAATACTTCAATATTTTATTATTATCCTGTCAAATAAATTTACATATAAATATATATATATATATATATATATATATATATATATATATATTAGCCTACCAATATTCATCTATATTGTTAGTATCTTTTTCAAAATTCACACGTTATACAAATATTGATTTTCAACATCCTTGTATGCATCTGTAATAACGTCATCCTTGTATCTGCAAATGATGAGGAGAAAGTAATACTGTCGAGCAACGTCATCAGAAAATAATTTCTATTGGACGTACACATGTGGCCGAAATATTCTTAACAGCTTCTTCTCATCCTCTTTGCTGCGCACTCTCGTTGCAGCGTGGAGACGACGATATTTTTTCCCTCGGTTAACTACACCCGCCATGCATAGCGATGGTTTATCATAAAAGCAAAGAAGTTATTTTCGAGGCTGACAAATGGGTTCAATGTCCTCTCGTTAAATATTTTTCCCTGGTCCCCTTCGACGCCGCAGAAAGAAAAGAAAGTAGTCTTTTTATCGGGCAGTCAAATTTTAAGGATATTGAGCGTGGTGCTCGTTAGTCGTGCCAACTGTTTCTTTTTCCTCTGCCATCCGCCATCGGCTAAACAATCTCACTCCCTTGTATATATTAACGAGAGTTTGCGAAGCGTCAATGTTGAGCCTCATTCAAACAATCCTGTTTGATTTATTCACAATAGTTTCGAAAATTTACTTTCTCGGAATTGTTCAAAAAATAATTTTTGCAATTTTTTGTTTTTTTCTTTCAACTACTGCCTGTTATAATAATATAATTATATTATTATATGTCTATAACTTTTTTTTTCATTTCTATAAATAGTTTATGTTTAAGAATATTTTCTTAAATAGATTGTCTGTTTTTCACCAATTCTTATTTCTTATTTGAGAAAAAAGACTTTAAAATAATATAAAATTTAAACCAAAAATTATACATATTGACAATATTTCTTTTATATTTTTGTAAATTTAAAATATTTTTTAAATATAAATAGAAAAATATGATGAAATTGAATTGACTTAATTAAAATAAATTGTTTATTTTTTAAAAACATTAGTCATAAATTGTACATTAAAATTTAAAAACTTACAAAAATAAATGTTTTTTTTTTAATTTTATTATTTTCTAAATTCTATATAAATATATACATATATAATATATGAAAAAGCAGTAAAAAATAAAAGAAAATATATTATTTTTTAAGCATTATCAATAATTCAATAATATTTTATTATAATGCATATTATAATGCATCTCTAAACCAACATAGATATTTCATTTTGCATCATAGCACGTTATATAATCTTCATAAAATTTGTAATGTTTGCAAAATCGAATCGAAAAATTGTACGGTTCGCAACGTGCTAAATTTTCCGCGAAATTCAAGATCACATAGTATTTCGTGGCTTCTTGAACTATGCTTTACATAAATTAGCAATGTCTTCGATCATATCGACATTGCTTTCTTCTAGTAAAACGATCTTATACTCAGTATATGATATTATCCTAATCGGTCAATTGCCTGTCGCTGTTTGCGATCGATTCCTCCAATTTTTCAACACAGAATACACAATATTGCGACGAAAGCCGCAGGCGGATAGTGCGAACCAACGAGACTTCCAAACTACAAAATTACTTGATGACGGGTTACCAGTTCCCGAAGAAGTAATTACGCGCCTACGCGGTGCCAATAAGTGCTATGCTACTGCTCATCATTCTGCACATGTATCTCCATCGTTATACATCTTTGCATCTTATCATTTTACCATAATAAAAATATAAATCTTTTCAAATATAATATTAAAATTATTTATAGTTTTGGCATTATATTTCATTCAATTTTTCATTTTAAATTTTAAAAAATTAAAAAGATTTAGAGAAATTAAAATAAATTGATATTTTTGAATCTAGTAATTATAAAGGATAATAATTATGGAGCCTTATCTTTAATATGAAATATATATATATATATATATATATACATATATATATATATATATACTAGTAATAAGTAGCAAATAATAAGTTATATTGTTAAAAATATTGAAAAATTATATGAATTAGATTGCAATAATATTATTAAATATTTTAGAAAAAGAAAATGCAATAAAGTCGAGTTATCTAAATTTGATTGTAACAAAATCGAATATTTCAATATTTATTGTTGACATGTGATTTAAATATCGAAAAATTAAATATTTGAAAATTATTATTTAAATATTTCAAGTTTTAATTCTTTTAAATTTCTTTTCTCAGATATTTTAAATGAATATCTGAGATTTAAATTATAGAAATTTAATCTGAGATTTAATTAGAAACTGAAAGCATAATCTATACTGCATAAATAATTTTATAAATATTTCCAGAATAATTTTTTTTAGTAAATCATTTTCATTTATGGCAGATTACGTAATTGTTACATCGAGCTTTCACTTATTCGATTGTAAAACCCGTATTCATATATCGAATGCTATAAGGTTTTATAGGTTTATGTTATGAATTATCGTCTCGCGCTTTCGAGGTTCTACAATGATATATCACTGCAACTGTCATACATGCATAGAATACTCTTACTTCATAGTATATTTCCTCTGACTTCACACAACATTACAAATTTTTCATCGTTTTCACCCGTTATCAAATAAAATCTAAATATCTCTATCGTTCGTTAGAATTCTTATGTTATGACATATCCTACTATTGCTTGCTTTCAATCTATTACTATTTCCTCAATAATATTTTAGAAAACTAGGATAAATTATTCGATGTAGAAAGTCTTGATTATTGACTTGTAAGTCATTTTATTACTTTAACTTTCGAAAATAATATATGATGCTATGAATATGATAATCATCTTATAACGAATATAAAATATTCAAATTTAAAAAGTTCATCAAATTCATCATTATTAAGTAATAGATACAATAATATATAATATTATAAGATTAAATTCTATAAAAATTCAATTAATCGAGCGTTAATAAAAATTTGTTTCCAATAAACGGACATTCACTTAGATTCTCCTCTCCACGATTCTTTCTCAACGAGTAAAATAAGGAGCACCGTTACACCATCGCGCTGCTATCAATTTCTGCGAACGCGCCGATTGCAAATCGTCAGGCATACACCGCGGAATTATCATTTAATGGGAGCCCGCAATAACGCGAATCGTACAGGAAGGAAAGAAAAGGAATCGTCATGAATTATTCAAGCAATCGCAGGAACGTGGAGCAATAGTGCGGTATCGTGCGATCGATACCGCATCGTTCGAACACTTGGCAACGATAAGTCCATTTATGTTGGCTATAAACCGACTCCGGGAATTTTCAAAAAGATCCATCCAAGAAACGACCTTATGGAGCCACGAATTCCTGCCGTGCCACCAAACTGCCTAAGCTGCTTTTTTTGTTTCTTTTTTTTTTCTTTTCTTTTATTTCTGTAATGCCATTTATGGTGGAATATAACCATCAGCTTCGACCACCCCAGGGATCAAAGAACACTATTGGCCTCAACTTTGTTACTCGCGCCATCTACGCTTACCATTTTTGCTGGCAGTTCTCACCTCTTCGCTGTGAACAACAACTAATGGATTTAAACGGAGCGCCCGCCATCCTTCTTCCCGATCAACCTTCCATTCTTTATCTTTTTATAGGAACTTGTTGGGTCTGGTTCATCGGTCACTTTTTATTGGGTATCTTTATCGAGGAATCTTGTACTTTTTTTGACAGGATATAAATCTAAAAAGCGTATTAGAGAAGATCAGGTTTTAGAATAAGAATTAGAAGTGATACTTAATCTGGATAGGAATTGATAAATGTATTTTAGTATTAGTAGATTTATGATTTAGACTAGACATCGAGACATATTATTTATTATTTTATTATTTATTTTTTTATATTTTGTTTTATTTATATTATTTTGAATATTTTTTAAAGAAGAGAGTATAATTTGTAGTGATTATAATAAAGATTATAATCAAGATTATAATAGGGATTTAAGAGAAGTTTTTATCAAATATTTGTTGAATCTTTTCATATAATTTAAATTTAGTATTTTAATATTTTTTCAAATATTTATTTACATTTCAAAATTATATGATTATATATTATATATTGATATATATTGATATATTATATGATTATATATTATACATTATAGCAAAGATAAAAATGTGTAAATTATTGAATTTTAAGAGAAAAAAATTTATAAAATAAAAAAAACATATTATCATTCCATAAACATCGATTATGCTTCATTTTCCACTAATGAATTTTGTGCTATAATATTGAATGTTTATTTCTTTTACATACCATCTGTCGTTGATCTCTGATAGATCATACAATCGCTATAGAAATTGATGCGAAATGCCATCACGTTCAAAATTGTATGTTCGTGATTGCCCTTTGATCGATGAGCATGTAACGTTCACGATGCATGTACTCTTCTAACTACCGATTATACAATTTTATCATGATAAATTTAAAGGCTTATTAAATGCCGTAAATTTATTCAAGCATTGAATTTAATATTGATAATCATGCGAATTTTATTTTTTTTCAATAACCAAAATATATGTTATTTCATGAAGCAAAATCAATCGTTCCATAAACATTTTTGTATTTAATATTCATTTAATAATGTAACAGAGTATTTAAATGTTTTCATAATATTGTTCTAATAATATGTAGTATAAATTATTAAAGAAATTGCTACTTTAAATAAAATTCTGAATAAAATAAATATTGATAATGATATTATCCTTATATCTTCAAGTAGTTTCAAATAATTTAACAAAATTCTGTATTATTGTCTCTTATAATTATTTCGTATTTTGCATCATCAGCGCAACTTTTATAAAGCTTCTTATACAAATATATAATTGTACTTTTATCATCTTGGCGTTAAAATATGATTATATTATTTAGTTCTCCCAATCGAGAGTCATAATTCTTCTTTTTAATTCTTTAAAACAAAATTACTCTTTGAAACATTATAATTATCCACACATTATATTATATTGATACAAAAATATTAATAATTGCAAAAAAAATCAAATTACTTTAATATAAAAGGATATTTTTATTCGCATAATTTTAAAAATATCCATTATAATTTTATATAGACAATTTTATACTAATTCATATTATATAATTAAATTCTGCATGTACTAAATAAACGAAAAAAATAAGCTTTGTTAAATAATTTGGAATAACATCAAAGCCTAGTCAGAATCCCTTCGCACGAGTTGAATGGCCGACGCTGTTATGTTTATCTCAGTTCAGTACGCGCTAACAGAAACGAAAAGAAAGTAAAAGGAGATCCCGCCAGAACATACGTGTAAAAGACGTGCTCTATTTGCATCCGTGGAATGTCATTTCGCGTTGTTCCTTCTTTCTACTTGTTTTGTGGCGAGTCGCGACACGAAACCTTCCCTGGAGGCATTTAAGAGTCTTGCGATGTTCCATTAAGAGGAATGACTGAATCATTTACGAATTCTTTTTGAAAGAAGGACTTGGGCATCTTATAGATGAATATGTAAAGCTACTTGAAAAAATAGGATAATTAAATCTCGATAGTTTATTAAGCATTTTATTATATATTAATAAATATCTCATTATTAAAGAGATATTTATATTTATATTTATATTATATTCATGCTGTAATAATGATACAACTTAAAAATTATTATAGTGAAAAAAAATTTTGAATACTTATAGTTTAATCATAAGAATATCGTATTAAAATGTTAAATTGATATACTATTATTTCAATACTTTATTTTAATACTTTACTATTTTAAAGATTTAACGATTTCAAAATGATTTGAATTTATTCGATTATCATATTATTCCAATATCTAATGAGTACTTAGATTCTTCAATATTGTTCAATATCTTAATATCTCAATATTTATAATCTCTAATATTTTAATGCTTTTTCTTTAAAGATTAAACCAAGTTTTTTTTTTGTTTTAATGTTTTAGAATTTTAATATATCAAAATTTTAATATTTAAGAATTTCAAGACTCTGTATCGTGAAAATTCTAATTTTTGTTGTGGAATTGTTCCGTTTATGAATCAAAGAGGAGAAAATGAACCGTGTATTCATCCATAAAAAAATGAAGTCTCGCTCAAGAGGAAGATACATGACAAAATATGGAACATGGAATCGATAAGAACAATGTACTCTGCTTATTTTGACCTTGATTTGAATTCTCTCAAATGGGCCGTGCTAAAAGAAGACATTGTTGCTCTCGGGCAGAATGCCACGCAGCTCGGCGACTTCCTTGAGATTAGAAGCTGAATCGCTGGAGGAGCGGTATTTGACATTTCGCTCGGCTTCCTAACCGTCAAGTAAGAAAGAAAATACCTCCGGGACGTTTCATTTTTAAACCTCGAGGAATGGTTTTCACGCACGTACGGGGCTTGATATTTTTTCGAGAACCAGACCAACTCGGAAATTGAATATGAATTACGTGCAATGCGTGACCATGTGCGAATGTTTCTACTCTCACGTATGATACGAAACTTCCGATCGAACTTATAACTCTGAATTAAAACTTTTGTGTAAGTATATGTAATTTTAGAATTTATGTGAAAAATTTTATGGGAGAAAAATATCAAAGAATATAGAAGATGTAATAAATAGTTATTGAAATTAATAAATTAATTTATTTTAAATTAAAGTTGTGTTAATAAAGATTTAATAAATTATAATATGTATCTTATGATAGTTATATGTATTATTCAATTTATCAAACAAATAAAAAGAGAAAAATAAAAGAGAATAAAAAGAGAACAAAAAAAATAAATAGAAATTAGGATCTATCATTTAAGATAGTCGCCAACTAAAATTCCATTCGAGAGATCATCTGATTCAAAACTTTTGTCCAATTGGATCGGAATTAAATCGAATACAATTGCGCTGTAAATCCAATCTAATGTGTTTAGAAAACATTGAAACATAAGGATGACAAACAAGGAAGGAAGTGGACGGAATCGGATACTATCATCTCGTGAATCGCTAGCTAGCAGAATTTATTTCGCGTATGGCGCCATAAAGCGCCATGAAAATAGTGGCGAAATTCAATAGATAAAGGAATATTATCGTTGTATTATTCTATTTATTTATTTATTCTCTCTAATCATTCCTTGGCAAATGACCATATAGAAAACTTATCACATTAAAGTGCCACGTGACTTTGATATATATAGTATAGCAATAGATTGTAAATAAAAATATTAGATTTCAAAGAAGATATTTCTTTAACAATTAATTTAGAATTGTATCAAAAAATAAATATCTTTTGAAGTCCTATTTCTAGGATATTTTGCATTCTTTCAAAAAATAAAAAATAAAGTTCTAGGATGTTTTGCTTTAAAGAAATTAAAAAAAAAGCATTAATTCTTTGAATCTCTTTTTTTTTTAAATTCCTTTATAGATATATATCCAATGAAATACATCCAATTTATTATAAATTATCTAAAAAGATATTATCACTTTATTCTTAAATAATTAAAGTATTATAAGTTCAATAACCAGCAATTTCTATATCAATATATTTTCTATCTTATTCATAGTAACATATAAAAAGAAAAGTTGCTGTATCACAGCCGTGTTGCGAATTTATCTTCCGGCTGACGTTCCATTAACTTTTACCACTGCTCTGGTTTCCCTAGCACGCGCCAACCCACGATCTTGTTAAGAACAGAGCCGATTAATTACCAAATATTCAAAATACTAAAGCCGGTTAGTCCAGTTAACAAATGCGTTCGGCAGATCTCCAAATAAACAACAGAGCTTTTAAAACGGAAATCCTCATTGTTACTCAGTGCTCTGCGAAACAAGGAGAAAAAAGAAAAAAATAGATTGAAATAAATACCATTTTTAGTTATTTAAATAGTTTCATGTGAAAAATAAATGGAGAAATATTTGAAATAGAAAAGAAAATGATAAAAAATTTTTTTTTTTAGGAAATTTTCGTTATATTGAAGATTTTAATTTGTTTCAAACAGATAATATTCCGTAAATGTTGAAATAATTATATTGCATTACTTTTGATTTATTTTCGATTTAAAAAAATTATAGTTTCAGGTTTTATCTTTATCTTTTTCATAGAATTCAGGCATCTGTATGAAACGAATTTTGAATCAACTAAGATAATACAATATCTATTTATATTATTTTATATTTTATTCAAAGTAATTGCTAGAAATATCATTCAATTTTACTCGATTCATTTCATATAATATTTTCTTTTCTTTTTTTCTTCTAAAACGAATAATGTTCGCTATTTTCATGTATCAAAGTAATACATTTTTAAGATCTCTTATATCTTCAGAAGAGAACATTTACCAGTATAAAAATAATTATACATTTATATTAATATTTATAAAAATTTATTAAAATATATTCAAAATTAAAAAAAATTTGATGTATAAATTTTTAAATAGCTGATTAGATACGTATGTCAAAAGTGATTAACCAGCCAGTTTGGTTCACATATTTGTTTGTTTAGTTACGGTTCAATAACCATGCAACTATTAATCTCTTCGCCACGAAAGTATCCATAGGGGGAATGTTGCTACGCCGATTGCAGAGTAACGATTATGAAATTGCAAAAGCGGATACGTGACGAATGCGAGCAGTCGTGCATTAACGTAGTCTAGTATTTTAGATGCTTTTCTTTTAAAGAGATTTGCACTATATTATATTTGAAATATGATTATACTGATTGTACAACTAGATACGATTAGGATTAAAGTGTCTCCTTAACGTACAATGTTTTAATCTTTATATATCGATAGTCTCAAATGAACATATTAATTTTTGCTTAATAATTTGTCAATTTAGGTCAAAACGATAATTTTCTAAATTATTATTTTTCTAATTTAAAATATTTAATTTTTTCGGCAAATAAGAATTGAGGAATAATAATAAAAATATTACTATATAAAATAATACTTTTATTTATATTTGTTATATATTTTCTATAACTATCGTTCTTCTTAATTTCAAAAAATTCTATCCTGTTTTTTCAAAAATGATTAAAACTAAATCCCTCTGAAATATGACATAACATGTCCTAAAACTGTGCAACAACACTAATGACTCGACAAACCTTCGAAAAATTCTTTTTAAACCGTATCCACTGTTTTTTCTCTATCACAGTATTGGAAAATGGTAATTGTATTGCAGAAGAACAGTGTCGATTCGAGAGACAAAACAAATGCGCCTCTTGTTTGACAACAACATGCAACGTGTATAACAGTTGCATCTATTTCCACGGCATGGCTCCATCCATTTGTCAATCGATCAATCTGTACGTCGTATACCAACGTAAGAGACGATGGATAATATAGGCAATGTAAACTGTGCAATCATTCCAAGATGTGACATAGCAGGATTATTATCTGGGGTACTTGGAACTGTTCATACATTCATTATTCATATCTCCTTTTATCGACGCCCATCGATCACTCGTGTAAAATGATCAATGCAGGGAACGATAGTTTTATAAAGAGTTAGTGGACCTATTCGTGGAAGATGTTCTAACAAATGACGTTCTCTCTAAAAGTATTTCAATCAATTATTCAATGAGGCGATGCATTTTTGAAAAGAAAATTCAATTCTGAATAAACGATAATTCAACGCTTGCTACACGCATTTTATTAGATAGCGTTTCGAAGTCGATTCAAGTTTGTCCACTCACCAGATTAATGTATCCGACCTCGAATTTCGCTTCTGTATTCTCAACTGAATCACATCGTCAATTTTCGTTGTTTGAATCGCGTTTTAAGTATTATTACAGCGACGGAAATAAAAAAATTTCGTTCGATGATGGCCGATCGATCGTTTCAGACACGTTTATTTTTTTTTGATTTGGTAGATAGATTATGCGAGAATTTTTCGTTCTTCTGATTTCTGGTCTATATAGATACAATAAAACTCCATTTATTTAAACGTTTAGCTAATTAATAACCTGTTAAAATAAATATATTTTTTAAATACAACAATTAAGTAAATATTTCGTTCAAATAATAAGACTTTATATTCTATTGAATGGATTCAATCGATGAGAGTTGATATAATCGAGTATGAATTAAAATTTTATTCCGATAAATGATCTTCAGGTAAATGGAGTTCCTCTGTAATTCGATTGAGAGAATGGAGTATGCAGAAGACAAAAGAAGAAAAATTAAGCAGCGTTGAACAGTAAGCGCGTGCTAAATTATCGCATTCAGGTTAAATAATAACGAAGGAACCGGTATACTATTTCTTTTAGCGTGCGTGCAAGAAGGGATCTTTGTTTCGCACGGACAAAGATGATTGCGTTTATGTGAAACCGATGGATCACATAAATATTTTCATAGATTTTCGCTTTAACGAGTAGTTACTGAAATAATGAGAGATTATCAGATTTGCAAAATTTCGAAAAGTATTTTTCAATCATCAGATGTTTTTAAATATTTTAGAAATAATTTTAAAAGATTTTTTTACATTTTTTCTAAACTAAATAGAATTAATCAATTTATAATATAGGATAAATTATTTAAATAATTAAATATCTATATTATACCTGTTATTGTACAAACAAATTTTTATTGAAACAAATTTTAAACAAATTTATAAAATCAGATTTATCTAAAGTTTTAAAGATATAAGTGTTAAAAATAAATTGTGAATTTAAAATGGTGATATAATTACATCTTTAAGAATAGATTCCAGATCAATCTTTTCTCTAGATTGTGACTTTTAAGAGTAAGAGTCTAACTTTATTAATAGTTATAGAAATATTATATTGAAATTAATTTGATATTATAATTTGAATTTATATAAATTACATTAATTTATAAATTAATATACAAAATATAAAAAATTAATTTTTAAAGAAATTTTAAATTAATTTTTTTATGCATTTCAATTGTTTATTAATTACAATAATATTATTAGTATTTTAAGACTTTGTACTCGTTTAAAAAGTCTTTTTTTTTTAATATTACATTTCATTTATTTAATAAGCCAATTTCGTTCTTAAGAAAACAATTTATGATTATACGCATATCTCCTAATATGGTTAATTCTCATTCAACACTTTTCAGAACTCTCATTACTTTACTAGTAATTTATACTTTATTGAATATATTATTTCTTCAAAAAGATAAAATTTTCGAATATGCGTTGTAAATTAGTCTTTCAAAAATATCGTCAATTTTTTGGTTTTTTCTTTTTGTATCAAGTAGCTTATTTTTATCATAAAATTAAATCTTTTATGTAACCAAATATTTAATATTAAAAGATTGTATTATTATAAAACTTTTTTATATTTTATTATATTTTTCAAATATTCATACTTTATTATTTATATACTTTATTATTTATTTCTTCTAAACTATTATTTAATAAATATTCTATATAATATTTAGTAAACTTTATGTTGCTGCAAAATGTCACAGTCGAAATTTTTATTGATCAAATCAAAGATACAAAAGAATCGCAAAAACACTGAGTTAATATTTTAAGCATCACATATATTTTTCTTCACAACTTTCAAAATCAATATTTAACAAATACCACCAAATTCTATTTGTATCTAATGAATACATGCAACTTTTCTCCTACCTAAACTAAACCCTAAACTTTCCATATTACCATTAAATACACCAAAAACTGAAATGTAAGTTAGTTCCAGTCAGTGCAGTTTCGAAAATTCATTTATGTCATTTTGAAGGCTAATTCAATTAACAAAGTTACATCAGTTCCCTTGCAAATTCATCCATACATTAAACCACTTTCGCATCCATCTCAAAAAGAACCACCAAGATCGTAGCCAGTAAATTACCAAAGTGCAACGCGCATTAACCGCCTCTTAATTTACCAAAAAATCAAGTTGACGCAACATTAGTGACGTTAATGATCGCGTTACCGACATTACGTTCAATTCTTCGTGTTTTCTACACGAAACACATAACTGGCATCGATTATTGTTCACGATAAAGGTTTCAGATGATCGATACGATGATCGTTTTCTTCTAGCGAGTATCGTCGTTATGCACGAGTAATCACGCGATTTAATTGGCGTTCCTCAGTTTTGCTCGAAGCAGCGCGAAACCAATATTATCATGCGAAAACCTTTAAGGCTAGCCGAAGGGAAGCCGCCATCGTCGTGTACCAACAATTCCAATAATTGCACGTGACAGAGGAACGCGTTACGTGCGAGATAATTAATCGGCCGATTAATTAAAACCGGTCAACGAGATTGTCGATTCTTTTGATGAAAGATTAGTATCGATGTATGTGTTAGGAATAAAGTAGAGAAAGTAGATCTAGAATTATCTAAGCGAATTTGCAAAGGTTACTTCAGAAACATGAGTTTTCGATTGTGATGAAATTTAATGTACTGATGTAGATCTATATGTAAATAGAATAATCGTAATTTAAATTTTTGTCATAGATGATCAGTCAATCAATAATTAAAATGCACGTAAACATTTGGTACAATGGAATAGAAAAGTAATGGTAATATAAGTTAAGTTAGATTCCTCGATAAAATCTTTGACAATATTACATTCTCTAATAAATTATCGTAATTTTTATAATTTTAGAAAATATTTTTGTGAAATTTATTTTTAAATTTATCGCGTTATATACATCAATATGTTTGAATTCATGACAATTTATGTATAACACGATTAAGGTGAGAGAAAGAACTAACATTAGTTATAGAAATAACATTAGAGAAAATTGGAATTCTGGTAATTACGAATCGATATTTAGCAATCAAATTGCATTTAATTAACGATTCTATTACTTTGATTGACCAATATCAATATTTTATCATGTATTTATTATGCATTTCATCTTGTTTACATCAATAATTTGTTAATAAGATAAGAAATTATTCGAAACTCTTGTAGAAAAAATATCATATCTAGACAGGTATCTATAAGACAATTATTAAAATATGTTAAATTTAAATGCAAATTAAACTAGTTTTTAATACTAGTTTTTTTTATAAAATGCTCACTATAAATTTATTTGATTTCATATAAATTCACACTTCTATTTTTTTGTCATTTATGAAAAATGTTTGCTGCATTTTTTGTTATCTCGAATATTCATACATCTTTTGAAAAGCACTTTTTCAATTGAATTTTATTCAATTTTAAACAAATTTAATAAAAAATAATAATAATTAGATATCTTTCAGTGACAATTTCAAATCAATATTTATTGTTTCTCTAACTATTAGTACTTTAATATTATCATTTCTAAATATTTTATTCGTATGTATTTTGTGCTTAATAAATTATTTATTTTCCAGAAACTGCAACAATATTTCCAACAAGAAAACGTATGTTATCCTGGTATTCCTACTAAATAGATAAGCGCAATAAAAAATCGCCCACTCTCTACGAGCGAATGTACAAAACCGTGTAACCTTCAGTCGAAGAAATAATCTCCTGGGTGAATCATGGGGAAAATATTTAAGCTGGAAACTGTAGATAAAATACTTGGTATTTTACTTTGTACCAAATACAACATCGTAAAAGTAATTTCTGGCTTCTCCTTCTGAAATTTTAGATCCTATTATAAATTAAAACTACTATTGTATACTATCATATTCTCTTATCACCAACGATTAAATTCCTACGACCAAAACGATTTGGCAAATAAAAAGATTATACCATTCATAAATTAATTAATATTCCATTCATCATTTCACAATTTCAACATCCAAAATAATCACAAATCTTGAAATTACACGTTCGAAAATCCGAAATAAAAAAATGAAAGAAAAGGAAGAAGAACATTTTTTTAATTGGTAAGCGATTAAAGCGAATAAAAATCGAAATGAAAAACGAGTATGGATCACGAATCGATAACAACCGGACAATAAAATTCCGAGAAAGATTACGGACTAGCACTATAAATTATTGTTCCGCGCGCGTCCACTCATTTAAACGCGTGAGTTGCGCTTTGTCCGCCGGATCGTAAAGTTTTCCGCTCGAATTTAACTCCGATTCTTCTCGCTGGCTCGATGCCGGACACCTACGTCCGCGGGCTCGAGGGTGGCGATATACCGTTTTATGCAAAGAGTGAGTGAAGTCAGCCTCACTCGAGTAGCAGGAAGTAGGTGGATCAAGCGAGAAAATTGATCTCCTTCGATCGATTAAGGGAAAATTTAGCGAGCCGTTTTACGTGTGACTTTCGTTTCGTCCGACACAATGGGAAATACAGACCCATTTTATTGCGCAATCCGGTGAAACGTACTTCTTGACCTGCTTCATATTCGCAATACATTTGCTTATGATCGATGCTTCGTATCCATATGCTCATTTTATTATATATTTTAAAACGGAAGCTAGAGAAAGGCTTTTTTCTTTCTTGCATCGGAAAAAAATAAATTGTGAGTATATATTTTTTATGAGAGAATGAATCATTTTTAGGCTTTAATTAATTTATTGGACTTCTCGGTTAAGCCATTATATTGTATGATTGTATCCTATTATAATTTTAGAATGTTTATATTTTTTATTATAATGAAAGTTTGAATGAAGTTTATTGTAAGAATAAGTATGATTATGGATTAATATGATAAATTATTAAATAAAATTAAATTATATAATATTATATAATAAAAATAATGATTTGAAGTAAATCGTTTTAATGAACGTTTATATTAAAGAAATATTGCGCTAATTATGATTTAAAATTATACAAAATAATTATCAGTTATCTCAAATTAATTCCTACAATGACAATTATCAATTACAATCAATCTATCTCAACAAATCTACAATTTAAATACATTCTTTCAGAATTTCTAACATCAATTCACAGTTTATAACATTTTTCTTATTTAGAATAATAAACGAATCGTAAACAATAACGCAAAACTATTAAAACTTACTCATCGAAACACGAACAAATTTCTAAAAAAGCCTAACTCACCCAGGATGATGCTTAGTATAAGTAGCCGCAGTGGTCGTGTGATGCTGATAGCCCTGAGTGACCGCTTCCCTCTGCTGGTGACGATGATTATTGTGATAACCGGCATAAACGATGGCCCTGCTGCCGCTGTATTCCCCAACTGCGCTGAATTTCTCCGGTTTCGAGGTTCGTTGCTCGTGGATACCACGCTGTTCCACGCGATTTCTGGATCCACCGATTATCGAAGGTGCGATCGTTGAGCTGCTTCTTATGGGGAACATATCGTTCCTGCTCCAATTTCTCGCCGTGCTCTGTTGAAAATTCCTATCATCATGACGATCGTGACGAGCTCGAACAAATTTTTCGTGAAACCAGACCGGCCAGATGAGTCTATGATTGGTGAGATCTCGATGATTGTTGTTGGATGACTGTTCGATCGAAGCGATCGTCACGGGTAGAACGAGGAACGCGCACATCAACAAAAGGTTTTTCGATACGAAAGCCATCTCTGGGACAGCTTGTGTTTACTTTGACGATGTCTGATGGTTACAGGTTATAACTGCGACAAATGGATCACATTCTCGATTATTTTGATCGAGGCTAGGTTCGATTGAACGTGCCGCAATGGATACGTCGAACAGGCACGATGGACATCCGGTGCGAAATCGTTCGAAGGCAACCAAGAGCACTACTGAACGAGACACACGGAGTAGGCCCCACGTGCTTGAACAACTCGTACCAACCCCACCATCCTTCTTTCTTTCTCTCTTTCTCCTCGTATCCTCGTTCCGCCCCTCGTCCTCTCTCGCACCCATTTCTCGTTCCTTTCTTGTACTGCTCGGTAAGGCCTCTTTCTTCGTCCCGCTTTGTCCGTTTCCTTTCTACCTGTCTGCTCTCCTGATACACCGCCAACCGCTCGACTAACCACCTACATATCCTTGCACGCGTTCGACAAGAAGGCTTAGGATAGAGAGACAACGGGCCAGTGTTGTTTGTTTCTTAGGATAGATGAGACGACCGGGCTAACCGATTGCGAAACTCGAAGAGTACGCTTGTTGCGATAGTATTTTTCATTTTTTCTTTACTCTTTGTTGATTCATGCCATCGAGTTTTGCGCTAAGATGCTTATTGTGATAATAAAATACGAGATGAGAGAATGATAGCCATGGATGTCAGGATTGGTTATACTTACAATTAGAAGAGGATTTTCTAAATATTGACTTAGAAACTAGATTGATCAACTTCATATTTTCTTTGAAAATTTTTTAAATTTAATACTACTTAATTTAGTTTTTTTTTTCGTCGTTTTGGAATATCTCGAATAATATATATATATCTGCAGATATTGTAGATGAACTGTTATATCCTGTTTTATGTATTATGTATTATTCCAAACACATATTTTCACATTATTATTGTCTCTAAATCTGTTACATCTTATATTAATATCTTCATTTTAACTCCTATATAATACATATAGTATAATATATAATATATAATATAAAAAAATTGATTTCGACTTAATTTTATATTTTATGATAGTTATCTTGAATATTTTTAAATATTCATTAGATATTTTTTAATACTTTTATGTAAAAATAGATGAAAAAACACATTCAAAATCCAAATTTACATAAAAATGTTAATATGTGGAATTGGAATGAAAGTAGCAATATACTTTTATACACGTACACGTATAAGCAAAGTTTTCAGATGCTTTCAGGTTCATGTGGAAGATTGCACGAAATGTTTGCAACATCTACATATTTTGGCGAGTCTTAACAATACTATGCTTGTCTTCTTTACAAAATACCAGAAATTGTAAAAATAATTGTGTAATTCAGAATTTTGTATATTACTATTCAGCGAAGAAATTTTAATTTTAATTTTACGAAGTCATAAAAGTTTAATGCTTAATAATTTAGAATAAAACATAAGTCTTTAAAATATTGTTTATTTTCAATCCATCAATTTACCAATTATTGAAAGAATATTTCTCATTTTTGTTCATCGAGAACATTCATTTTCCATAATATTTTCTCAACTGTAAGATTTTTATGTGAAATTGTTAATTGAGTATATTTTCTTTCAATACATCCTTATTTAGCATAGCATCAATAACTCCTCTCTCCTTCCTTCCTCGTAAAAACTCAGTAGACTAAATAAAAGCCAGAGGAAAGGTTTACCAAGCATTCAAATCGAATACCAACATATCTTCCTTTGTTCCAGAAGTAGGCGAGCTTCTGCATAGCGTGCAATCAACGCCGCATCGAGCAACGCTGCTAAACCGTTCCCAGCTTGGAACTCATCTGCACAACCGTGTTATTTCAACCGTCCAATAAATCAACAATTTCCTCCAACGCCAATTTTCTGAAAACGAAAAATCAAAAGGGTACGGTGAACCGAACGATCGTGTTTCACAAGCGTTTATTGCATCCTTCCACTATTGACTCGCGATCGATTTCGAGATCCCAAGAAACTAGAAGTTCTCCTTATTTACGATGCAATAAACGTTAGCTCTCTTGTTCAAAAGGTGTCATAGGTTTTTGCGAGACGAATGTAGGTCGTGAATCACTAATCGCGAACGGTTGAAAATTATGAGGCGAGAAAAAGCGCGAATCCAGCTGTGATTGTGCATTCAATTTATCAGCCCAATCAATTTTGCATCCGGATAATAAAGGAACTGAAAGTAATAATACTAAGGTTGATGCACTCTTGTACCGCATTTACACGCATAATTACGACATGGAATGAATAGATGTTCGATTATTTGGCGCATATAGAAGACAATGGCTATAAAGATGCTCGTAATTATTTGTGATTTAATGTCAAGCACATTAAACCGGTCTATTTCTTGATCTTTTACTTGTTAATCTTTTCTACCTGCTTCTCTGATCCCGGTATCTAGCTGTGCGATGTCGAAAGAATACAGGTTTTTTGTCTCCTTTGATACTCGGAAATTAATTTTTTTTTTTTCGTGTGATGTTTAGATTTTTTTATATTTGTCCGGTGTAATTTTTGCAAACAGTTTTGGAAATTAGATTATTGATTATGAATCGTTTTTGCTGTCTCTGATAAATAAGTTTTAATAACGTGTGATAATGTATAATTTAATGTATAATTTCATTTTTTCTTCATTGAAATAGATCGTAACATGGTGTTATTATTGTTTAATATGATTTTTTAAAAATTTTATTCTTAGCAAGTTATTCTAAATTTGATAGGATATTGAATATATAATTAATCCTCGATATGTATATATTATAAGAAAAACTTTTATTTCTTTTTAATATTAATAATTTATTAATGAATTATATATTTCCACGTTTGGGAATGCTATAATATATAGAGACAAGTTTAAGAATGATTAATATTGGAAAAATATATGACATTGAAATTCTTAAAGACATGCATACAAATATATAAAATCATCATAACCAAAAATGGACGATCTCGATAAGAACAACTTCAACATGATATTCTTGTAATTAAAGTTTGTACAAAAAAGAGCAACAGATTATCGACAAAGTACAGTGTGTGAATACAGGTAGTTAAATCGTCCTTTCTCTACCGTTGCAGATTTGATCGCAATCAAATCTTTATTCCATCGATCAAACTTTTCTCGCAGACTTGATTTAAATTAGACCTGTTAGTACTGTATGTCGGTCTGTCTCTCAACGAAATTGAAATCAGAGATTAGAGACAAACTACTCGAAACTGCTGTGATTCATGATCGTCCTTGGAGAATCAGTTTCATTCCTCAATTCAATTTCATTTCATTTTATTACGAAATTTTCTACGGATATATCAATTTTATCTAATTTGCAGATATGTATAATTCGTCTCTTCAATATTTTCTCTCTAGTTATTTAAAATTTCTGAAAATCTAAATGAAGCAGAAGTTTAATTTATCCATTTTTCTTTTTAATATTCTATAAATTTAAAATAAAAAGTGAATTAATAATATATTTATATTCATATTATTTTTATGAAAATTATTGACTCTATTTATTTCAGAATAATCCATCTAAGCAATGTTTTATAATTAAATATTTTTCCCATATATCTTTATTAATATCTTTATTATTTTTAATTATTATATATAATTATATATACTTTTAATACATATGCTTAAGATAAAAATATAAATAAAATTATCGACAATTATTAATATTTAAATATATTATAATATCTAGAATTATTTTTACAAAAGGGCAGACATCATTTTATAATCTTTCAATGGCAAAAAATATTTAAATAATATTTTAACAATTTATTATACTTTTGGTATGCAATATCAAAAGAATGTTATGTTTTCAGATAGTATAAAATAGAGTCATAAAAGATAGTAAAATTCTAAATAGAATGATGAAACCAAAGACGATATGCAAAATTCCTTCACGAAATCCATACTCTGTTAATGATGAATTAAAAAGAATTATGCAGTTCCAGGATTTTTTACATTTATATTATATTCATAATATAAAAAAAAATATTCAATATAATAAAATTTCTTAAACTTATTCGAACTTAAGTTGGTTCAAATTTTTTAAATAATTAAGTTTCCTAATTCATCATGTAAGAAATTATATTTAAAATCATGATAAATTCATAAGTATACGAAGAATATAAAAAAAACAATTAGTATTTGCTCAAATTATAAAAATTCCTGTATAAAAATCATTCTGGAAATCACATAATCATTTGTTAAACAATCATTTTACACATCATTCCAAATAAAAATCAATCGTGACTTGAATTACGATCGAGAAAAAATCCAATCAGCTTATCATAAACATTTTCCACCAGAATAAATTTTAAATAATCATATCCAAAGAGGGCATAAGCTAGTATTAATATCGAACACGTGCTCCTACGATCTTCCGTTACGGTACAAAGCTCTCGAATTGATACGTCAGAAAAAGCGGATTAGAAAATCGAGCAAAACGATCAACCTGAACCGGTCGTGTACCCGTTTCCATTTGTCACGATGAATTATTCACGGTTCCAGAAAAATATTCGAACGCAAGGGCATCCGGCATTCACGGAACAAAGGGTTGTGAAACGACGTGTTCCCCTTCTATCCCCAGGCCTCTCTATATCCTCGTTGTCCCGGTGACACTCGGGCCCAGCCCGCTTCTTCTTCTTCTTCTTCGTCTCCTCCTATTCCATGTGAGCGAGATGATTTCTTGCGAGTTGGCTCGCAATCGCGTTGTTAAAGGGAGATGGAATCGCTGGATCTTGCGGTAAAGATAACATCTGCGGGAGCCGCGAGAGATTTGCGGTAGACAGTGGCTTCAGCCTCCAACTGCCTACGCATCTTCCAACTGCACCGGCTGGTCCACCTGCATTGCAGCATTGCACTGGCTCAATGTCGGTGCTACGTTGACCGTATGTAACGATCGGAATGTTGCTCGTTGAAAATTCGTGTCCAAGGAACCGTGTGATGGATGCAACAAATGACGAGAGAAGTATTCTCGAACGTGATGTATCGAATTTGTAATTTTATCGAATCTCGTGGTTTTGAGAGAATTATTTATATTTAGGGATGAGAAACGATTGAATATTGAGAAATATTTTATCGTTCATTAGATTGGATTTTGTATGATTTTTTTATATTTTAAATTGTTCAATGTTGATTTTATGCTTTGAAAGAATAATATTATGAATGATTGAAAAATTTGAGGGAAAAGACTTGCGTATTTAATATAGAATAATATAATAATTTCATCGAATTGGAATTTTATATCTCTTCTTTAAATGAAATATTTGAATTTAAAGGAGGATAATTATCGCATGTTTTGCCAAGGTTAAAGTTGAGTGATATACTATAAGAAGTTAGATTTAGAAGAAGAATAGAACGAAGCTTTTTAATATCGTAGCACGGGTATGTGTTTCTGAAAGTATTAAGTCGAAAAGTTTTCAGACGAGTTGAAACTTTCTTAATTGTAAACCTATTAAGTCAATCTCGTTTAAGTTGTTCTTTGAGTTTTATCCTTATTGGCGAGGTCAAAGGTCAAATAAAATCTGTTGTAATAACAAGAGTTCCAAGTGACTCCCTACATAGGGCAGATAAACTTTATGAAAAATCTTCTCTACAATTCTGTCTAATAAATTTTAAAATCAAAATTGTAATAATAAATAATTGAACCTGAAGAATTAATTTTAGAAATAAAATAATTGTAGAAATTTAATGATACAATTTTTCAAAATATTTTTCTTATAAACCATTTAACAAATTTCAGAAATCAAATAATGTCACAACAATAATTTCCATATTTCGTATTCGTATCATAATTCTACAAATTTCATACACAAGAATGGATCGTTTCTTATTCCTCAAAAATAAATCGTTTCGTTTTAAGCCAAACGATTCAAGTAGGTGACTGGTGTACAATTTAACCGAGTATTTCGAAGGTGCACACGCGAAAGGATTCCTGTGCAATTTCTGCATCGACTGCGACTGCACCAAGGTCAGTTGTGGTGCGACCACAGCGAGGTCTGTCATTCTTTTTGTTCCTTGCCAAGTACTTGTCTTCGGAAGCGGCTCACGGCGAGATAATTGCGCGCATCATCGTCGCGTTATTGGCCATTACGAGCACGAGGCACAAAATGCGGGAGCATATCTAAGACGATAAATCACCATGATAGTGTAATATTCAACCGTGCGACATTTTCATTTCATTTCCATTTGTGCTGATCGGTGAAGATCCTCTTCGAGTAACAGCACCGAACCCCCTTTTTCCTTGGAATCTGCAATGCAAATCGACTTCCTGGGAAGATGTAATCATCGATGCCTGTTCGTTCCTCTCGAGGGAGCAGGTTTTCGAGAGGAATTTTCGAGGTAACAGCGATACCATGAATTTGACTACCTGCATTCGAGCATGGCACTTTCACTGAACGTTCGAAAGGATTATTAAGAGCAATTACTAGCTGTTTTTATGATTGATGAATATAGAGTTTTATCATGTTTTCGGATATTTTGATTGTCCAATAAAGTGAGATTGATGGAAGGGAAAGTTTTGATGAAATAGAATAGCGCTGATAAATATCTGAATTATGGTTATGTTGACACCTCAAAGTGTTACGAATAGAACGCAAAGTATATATTTCATGATTTATTATTCGGCTAGCGGATGGTGAAAACCGGTTAATGAAATTAACATTTTTTTCTTATTTTATGCTTTAATCAAAATTATTGAAATATAATATTTGAAATATAATAGTTCACGTAGGTATTATGTAGTTTTTTTATAAAACTAGATTTTAAAAAAACTATACGCATATCATTGCATTATCAAAATATAAAAAAAATGCTCATTAAGTATTATTAATATTTTTGAAAATATAAATCCTTAATAAATAATAATAATATTAGTATAAATAATTTAAATCTGAAACTTTATTCTATTAAATGAAAATATATAGATATGTACATGCTTATAATTATATTTCTATCTTAATATAAATCAATATTTTAAAATTTAATATACATTTTAAATATATTAATAAAAATATTTTTTTAAACAAGTTTCAAAAGATAAACGTAATTTTTTAAAGTTAAAATGATTTTAAATATTTTCAGACGTCTGTATATATTTCAGAATGAGAATACAATTGTTCAATATTGTTCATATCTTGTGCTCGTTTCGTGAAGTACAATATTTTAATTCTTTGAGTAATAATGTCGTTAATTCTGAAATCTGTGCTCAAGATGAATGAAATTTGCATGGTACGAGAACATTAAGAGAACACGTGGCAAGGCCAAAAGTCGATCTGTAAGCCATTCTTTCGTCAGTGCAAAGATCAAACGATAAGCTTCGTTATCGTGTCATCGAATGTTCGCTCATTAATCATCGTTTGCACGTATTTTCTTTCACCGCTTATTTTTTTCTTCTGACAGCTCGACCGGTTCCATACTTCATCCGAATACAATGAAATTTTTACGAGAATATGCGAGCGAATAATATGAAAAATGATTATTAATCGTTGCACGTCAAGATATATTTTTAACAAAGCAATTTTAACATTGGAATATTACTTTAATCAACAATAATATCGTTAAATATTTCTTTATTCCTATTTAAATTCATGTTTCAATGTAAGAAATTTCTGATATTATTTATCTTTTGATTTTAATAAATTTTGCATAACGAAATTCGATACTTGATCTATATATCAATAACAAATGTAATAAATTATGTTACAGTCAAATTTAATAATTTTTTAATTAGAAAATACAAGTTTTAAAAGTTTTATTTTAATGTTAATATTTGGATAATATTCTCTACTTTGGATTATATTCTCATATAATAATTTCACACTGGAAGATTTTAAAAATGATTGTAATGGTTTCACTTTTATCACTTTCCATTTCTTAGTTGTATGATAGTACACATGTAGAACACGATCTCGAATAATTTATAACCGATTCTGTTATTTTTGAATAATTTGTTGTCCGTCTCGTTCACCTCGCGCAACCTTTGGAAAAAGTCCAACGATCGTTGTAGTATCGTGAAAAATCAGTATTGTCAGCGGGATAACTTGTTCCGTAAGATCTTCAACGGACTTTATCGCAGAAAATGCAGCGGAAAAATCGGTGATCAAAGGCGCGGTAACATGGTCGCGCGAGATACACAACGACATACATTACGGCTATGGAAAAATTTGTCTTGCACAAGGGGGTAAATGTTGCGGAAGAAATTAATGACCGCGGTAAATTGTCGAGGTTGCAAAGACTCGATAAACTTTAACCTTTATCTTGGAGAAAACGTTGCGTTCGGCGAGGGCGATGCGTAAAAGGGGTTAATCGGACGAATATAATTTTTCGTGCGCATTACATCAGCGGCACGCGCGTTGACGCGTTCCTCTCGGGCATCGTGTACAGCTTTCTTCCATGTTTTATGTCGGAACATATTTAAAAAATCTCGAGTCAATTTTTAATAGGCGGCGGCGTGTGAAGACACGCAAGATGTCCGGCAGACGGGTTTCAGTACGTTTAAAAATAAGCAAACGCGTGCATCCTGTTGAGCGATATCAAAAACGTGTGTATTCTTCTTGATGGATACCATCGTTCGTATTTTTGCACGTTTATATATACGTTTATATGCATGTTTGCGTGGTGAGTGCACTACAAGTTTTATAAATATTAGACAAGGTAAAAATACTTCGATAGAAAAATAAAAATAAGTAATATTATTTTCGATTTGGAACGACCAGTGACGCGATACTAGCGCCACGTGGCTATTATCTTTTATATCAATATTTTTATTAATTTATCTATTTATACACTTTTTTAATTATTTGTTATTTTTGTTTTCGAATATTCGAATTATTATACTTTTCTATAAATATGAAAAAAACATATTTTATTAATTTTTGACATGAAAATATCAATTGTTATATTGTTAATTGAGAAATTTTTTAATTTCTTAGTTAACTATTTTTTTTTTTGTCTTTTTATATACTAAAATGGTATTTTAGATATTTCTTTTCTCGTGGTAATATTCATTTTGTTCTCTGGATGACCAAATGATACTTCACGTGATATTTCATTGAATCAAGCGTCTATTACTATCATTCAAATATTCAGTTTCGTTGTGCTATCAATTCCTTAGAGAGAAGAGTTCATCCCTGTGAGATTCCTTAAATTCAAACTTTTCATTTGTTTTGTTCAAAGATTATTTCCTTTACAGTTATTAAAAAAGAATAGTCATTAAAAAAAAAGATTCGTAAGGAGCAAAAATATTTAAAAATCTTACAGGAGCATGGATTTAAAAATTTTATAAAAACAATATAATGTTTTACAATTTCCATTAATCCTATCTTCTTATATTTTCTTCTTTTACAAAACAGAAATTCATTTTCAAAATTATTTCAAAAGAAAAAATAAAAAAACTTCTCGGACAATTATAATTTTTTTATAATTCTTGTTAATTCTATCAATATTTTTCTTTTTCTCGAAGCGGAACTAATTTTCCAGATATTATAAACGAATACAAAGCTTCGAATATGCTTTTGTATTTCGATAATATCTTCGAAACAAACATCATGCGAGTAATTGTATAAAATTCGGCGAAGTTTCACTCGTATAATGCAATTTACGAGCAGTACATTGAACAAACAGCCTCGCACACCGACCACATATCAGGTTCTGACCTACTGACACGATCCAGTGACGTCACGGGAGCGCACGGGAGAATTTAGGAAGGAGCGAAAAGATTATAGTCGACTAGAGGTTAACCCATTCTTAGTCGAGAGGGTCATTTTTCGCATGTGATGTATCGAAATTCCTTACCGTGTCTTCGACAAGCGATAAACGATATCTATTCAAGCGAGGAAAATAAAAAAATCGATGAAATTTACATTATCATCAAAACTGTGAAATAATACGTGTGAATACGCTCTCGTTAGTAATTTGTAGCTATAGAATTTCTTCGATCTATATCGTGTTCTTTTTTTTTCTTTTTTTTTTTTTCTTTTGAACTTTTTACTGGTATCGATTTTAGTGTAGCGTATCATGTTTTGCGGTGAAACTCGATGGAAACGAAACGTTCACATACGGATGGGTAAAAATTGGTAACACAAATATTCGGTTACTACTTCATTCCTTGATGAAAAACAAATGTTTTTGCTCTTTGCAAAACATTGCATACAATATATCAAGATTAACCACATATTTAAAAATACACGTTATATTTAGTTTCTAGTCACCTTCGTTACATAAATGTTTCCATTCTATTTAATAATAAATTTCAACCCTTAAATTATCCTTTATCTGATTAAGAATAATTCTTGAATAATTCTTGAATAATTCTTCACCAAATTTACTATAATTATTTACATTATTATATACGATACATTTTCCAACGTCAAAATCAATTTTTTTTTATAAAACTCTAACCTAATCATTGCCTGGAAATCGCGTTAAAATTATAAGCGGTTCATTCAGCGGGGATTATCGTTCATTCGAAAAAAAAATCACCTAACCGTAAACTGTATCCTCTGAAAAAACACAAGAGTACGTTGCTTGAACAAAAAAAAAAAAAAATGAAAAAAGAAAAAGAACCCGGTTGCTCAGTCGAAGCGCGATATAAAGTCCGATATAACGCTTCGACAACGGTTCGAGTATCGACGAGCGACAAATTCTCTTTCGGCTCGCAACGCTCGATCGATTCACCGTTTGATATCGATCGTTGTTCAAATCGTTGCGCCACCACCACCGTTCTGAACGTAAGGCATCACCCTCGAGGATCGATCGATAGCTTGAATCGAGAATCGGTAAACGTCACCCGGGTCATCCGCGAGCCGCTCCATCCTTTGTCTAAATTTTCTTTTCCCCCCCGGCACCCTTCATCTGTCATTTGACCCCAACATTTTTTTTTCCGTATCACTTTCTATTAATTTTAAAAAAAGATCGAGCCGCGTGCAAAAGCCACGACCCTGCCGCGTGTCCGGAGCTCATTCGCGGCGATCGTTGCCTAGGGAAATTCACGGTCAAAGGATATGAAAAGTCGCCGAGCCGGATGTGTCTCCGTCTGCGAGGGTGACGTGTCCCACGAGCTTCTTCTTGGTTAGAAAACGGCGCACGATCAAGATCCCAGGTGGATCCATTCTACCGCCACGAAAACCACGGCCGTACACGACATCCACTGCGTCGGCAGTGGACGACAGATTCCGCGGTGGAGATCCAGACGGGAAACCCGGTGGAAAGATTGGAGAGGGTCCAGACACGTCAAGGTATATATACATGATTTCCATTTCGAATTCTTCTTTCTGCTTTTATTAATATCGATTAAATTGGGGTTGACAAAGGGTCTATTAATCTCAAAGTATCGTCATTGTGCTTTTTGAACATGGATTTTTACGTTTATATCCGTTATGATAGGAAATTCGTGAGATTTTGTAAAATATAGTATCAAATTTACGCGAGTTTTATTTTTGGTTTTTGATAATATTGGAAATTATAAAGGTTAGAAAGAAGATGTTGTTATTGAATTTTTGTTAACCTCTTGAGAGGGAAGGTTAATTAGTTTTATGTGTCTTTAAAAAGATAAAAACTATATTTTAAGAGATTTTGAATTTGTTGAAGAAAAATTATATATAGAAACTGTGGTATTTTAGAAGAAAAAAAATTGACAACCCTTAAAATGTATTTCATTCAAATACATTCAATAGTATTAAATAAGACAGAGAATATTAGAATATTTTAAAATATTTGAAAGATAATATATACATATATGTATGATGATTATATTTTAGTATTTCTTGAAATCATCATCTATTCAAAAAAAAATTAAACACATATGTATCAATATTGTATAAGAGGTTAACGTAATGGTTCTTAACCTTTTAATAATCAGAGAACAGTTTTGATTATATATATAAATAAATTTACGAAATACGAAGAATTATATTAAATAAAAATTATTGTTGAACGTAACAAAGTGCAAGTATGCCTGAAAGAAAAAAAAAATCCCGAAATTTATGCATCACTGTTTCCTAGGGAACGTGAAAGTCATGTCTTTAGGTAGAAAGTTTCGAAATGAAGATAAAAAAGAGCGAAAACGCTTCAACTACCAAGGTACATGCATGACATAGTTTTACAGCTTTGATCGAGCACTGGCCTTGGTTCAAAATATTTAAGCAGATATGTAGTTACTTTATGGATATGCATGTCACTTGCGAAGATATAATAAAAGCAAGGGTTTGAAAAAACTACCCCTGGACATAACGAATGAATATCGAAAATGATATATGATAAATTTTCTTGAATGTCAAAATCAGAGTATACGTGTAATTCAATCGTAAAAATATTTTAATATTTTAAATAAGTATTTACATTATAAAATTATTATAATATGTATTTAAATATATTATGAAAATAGTCATATTTCTGTCTGAATAAAAACTAAAGTTAATTTTGCTAAAAATATCTGCATGTTTTTAATTATTACAAAAACAATAAAAATTAATCATTTTTATTACTTTTAATATTTAATTAAATAGTATTTAATTTTTAAATACTATTTATTCTGTAAAATGATTGTAAATAGTATTATTCCATAGGCTACATATAATTTATATATTTTTTAACATTCAGATTTGAAGAATGCATGAATGTCTTTTTAATAAGTTTTTAAAATTATCTAAATAATACTTTTCCTCGAATGATATTTTATTTAATTTATTTTAAGATTATTATTATTAAAATTTTAAGACAAATTATTTATTACATCTATACATTTGTTAAAAATGAATCTTTGTTCGATCCATTTTTTTTTTTTTAGATACATAAAAATTCACATATAAATATCTAAACGCACCATTAACCTTTCCATCTCATTGACGAACTAAATATTTCACAAGAGGTATCCTACTGTTTCCTTTCACTTCTTTACCTATTATTCTCCTCCATCCACACTGCAATTGCTCCCTCGATATCCCCTATATTTCGAAGCATTCGATCCATTTTGTTCAACATAAACATCACCTAAGTACATACCGGTAATCTCAGTAACCCCGTTCTCATGATCAAAGCCACAGAATCGTGTGCCACGATACCATAAGTGGCGTACCTCTAATAAAACACGAAACTGGCCTCTAAAGTTCAAGCACACGTATTTACCCCCTCCTCCGTTTCCATTTTCCATCGTCGGAACGTTAAAAGCCGGCACGATAATGGAAATACCGGACGTTGATGTATCTTAATAAGATAACACCGTTTATGCTCGTTATTTATTGCCTATTAATCGGCGTGGAACCAAAGGACCATAGGCGTGTGCACCATTTAAGGTGTTCCCCTCGAGGCGGCTTCGAGAGGATCGCCGACGTCGCCTCGAAGTCACGTCGTCGTTTCGAGCGCCGATATATCAACCGATCAAGGAAGCCTCGAGACGTTTCGCTTCGCAATTTACCAGCCGCACCGTATTTTTCCACGCGTCCCTATCGAGACGTGTCTCACGGTAGCCTTGACATCGGCCCGCCGCCTTTATCTCGAATGTATCTACTCGCTGCTACTTGACCTCCCCTTTCCCTTCGATCCGATATCTCAAATCTTTCACCCTCCGAGGGTGATAGAACGGAAAGATGTCCGTTGCAATCGCCCTTCTCTTTCTTCTTTTCCTCTCGTTTCTTGCTTTTTCTCCTTCGTTCTTTGGCGATTCTGGAACAGATGTTCACGATTGTTCTTTGTCGAAGAGCAATGAAGGTAGGTATTCGGAAGAAGATAGTAGGGAGAAGATGGTAGGTTTTAGGAATGGAGGTTTTTACGAGCCCTGAGAGAAATTGAATTTGCTAGGGTTGCGATGGTTTTCAACTCCGCCTTTGCGGTTTATGGCATCTCCGTTTCGTGTTTACAGTCGATACTTTTGATTAAAGCGGAAGCGACACTAATACTTCGTTTCCAATTTTGTTCTTTTTTATCTTATGTTTTCTTGAATTTTCGTTGATTGAAGTTTTTTTTAAGAAGATTATTAAGGAATCTTTGACTGAAATTGTTCTGAGATATGTTAATTAAATTAAATAATATTAATACTTAATAATATTCTTTAATTTAATTCTTATAATTTAACTTAACTCTTTAAGAACGTGATTTGTCCCACGCAAAAACTTTCGAGCTGATTATTTTAACTTTAAATGTTTTTTCTATTAGCAAAATGCAATAAAAAAAGTTAAATATTATATTTATGTATATAAATGAAATAATTGAAATTAATTTTTATACAACAAAGATAAAAATTCATAGAGCTTAAAATTTAAAAACAACAACATGTTCTACGGTTATTGCACTTAAATTCTGCATATTCAATTATACATGCACGGATTATACATGCGAATTTTTTTTTCCACTGCACTATTCCACCTACAGTCATTTCCAGTTAATCGCTACATGTTTTACACGTGCTTGAACACATAACTGAACACAGTGTACTGATATGTATTCCAGTTGTCCTCCGCATTCTTTATCTCTCGTATTTTCTTAATCCACCAATTATTCTTTTTATCATTCATGCTCCATCTACGTTCATTTTCAATTAACCACGGCACATTTAATAAATTAACGATCGAGCTACGAATTTAATCGTCGTTTGTATCCTTCGTGTCTTTAATGTTGCTACTTCATACATATTAATTTATTCTTGGACCTCGACATTCTTTTTCGAATTTTTCTTTTTTTTTTTTTACCCTTTTCGTTCCATTTACTTCTTCTTCCAATAACTTGAAATACAGATATATTACAAATACGATATTATGAATTATTTTACGTTTTACTTAAATTCGAAGACATTTAAATTTTTTTAATCTATTTGAAAATCATTAACACCTCTATATTTATACGCATCATCAACCAAGAAATTTATTTCTATTCGCATTTCATTCAATTTCATTTCCATATTACATATCAATATTCCTAGTATTCTTTATTCACCCTGTCATCCACAGCGTTCTAGTACTCTACTAGATTCAGACCACATATAATTTACCTGGCACACTGGTATATGTTAATTTATATCCTAGCCTCGGACATTGCGTTTTTCAAATTTTCCCTCGCTCGTTTCCCTCGACTGTTCCAGACACGTGATATATCTTAGGCTCGCGTAGGCAGTAGGTAGTCACAAAAGCTCCCGATCCAGGCTGTCCTCCGCATCGCCTCGGTTCTTTATGGTCGACCCTTTTCCCACTCTGAAAGACCGAACTCGTTACGCGGCCATGTAACGAAACGCAGCCGCTCTTTCATCGCCGTCGACCACTATTTGTCAAGTTCTCCTCGTTGGAAAGGCCATTAACGTTCCTCCTTTTCCTTTCGCAATGCCGGCCCTTTGTTCTTATCTACTTGACTATAACAATAAGAAGTATCTAGTCATATTTAGCCAGTTCGCATTACTAATTCTTATCGACTAACAACTTTCTTAGTGACTGGTCACTTTCAGCTTTTTAGCTCGTGAAACAATGTCTCTTTTCAAATGATGTGATCTCTTGCTCTGTATCCTGAAGAATTCTTTTCGATGATATATTATCGTTTCTTCTTTTTACGTAATGGAAAACAACGCGTTCGTTTTCTTCGATAAATTAAACTTTTTCATCACGCATTCCATTTATGTCGCAATGATCGTGGAACAAAGTTTCCATTGAATCGTTTTTCTTTATATTGGATTTTTGCAGATCACCAAGTCGATCTAGTTTTTCGGATATAGAGAGACTGGTTTATACTTGTTGCAGGCAGAATTATAGTTTTTTTTTATTCTTATAAGGTTTTCTTAAAGATATTATTATTTTTAATTACATTAATTCAAAATTTCAAATTTTAATAATCACAAAATTTATTCTAATTAAATTTTTACTTTTGACGAGATAATTTTTATTTTTGGATCATAAATTATCATTTAAATAATATTAATACGTAATAATGTAACGTAAAGATGATAAAATAAATTACTGTCATTATAATTAAAATATATAATCCTGTTAATGAACTATAACTTTTAAATTATTTCTTTGGGATACTCTTATTTACTCTTTTAACTTATTTCAATTCAATCTGTTTAACCAAAACACGTCTTTCTATAGCAGGTTCAATTACCGTTCGCATTAAGTCATCATTCACGGCCATTCTATGTTTCGGCCAGTCGATCGACCCCTAAGTTTCAGGCAGCGCGCCAGCAACTGGATCTATAAGGTCAGTCTTAACGTAAAAACGCGCGGTGGCTGGCTAATGCGGAATTCTCTATGGCGGTGGTCTTTGCCAAATAGGTCAACCGTGTGTGTGTGTGTGTGTGTGTGTGCGTAGAAGGAAAAGAAACGAAGGGAAAACGTGGTAAAACTTTACGTGAACAACAATTTCCACGTCATTCGAGAGAGTCGTAGAACTCGGCCTATTGTCGCGATCTATACTATTTCCTCTAAACGAATTATCGTGGATTTAGCAGTGGATAGCCTTGAAGAAGCACGAGGGTCATAGAATCGATCTACTCGTGTTCTTTCTCTTTCTCTTCCTCTCGTATTTTTGCTATTTCTATCTCGACTCTCTTTTGCTCGACATATTTCTTTTTCTTTTTCATCTTGGTCGGAAATTGTTGGTTTGAGAGAATATAAGAATGGTCAGAGAGGAGAAACGAAAGGTATTGACCTTTACTTCTTTAGTCCTCTTTGTAGTGATCAGTCGAAGAGTATATATGAACATGTGATTGAGGTTAAAAGAGTATTTAATCGTGTGTCGCAATTCTTTTGACAAAATTTCTTTTCAACAAAATTTATTTTTATTTTTTATAAAATACAAATATAATTTACAAAGAAAAGAACATTTTCAAAAGGCACTTTCATGTTTTTATTTTAACAATTGAAAAAAAAACAGAAAAGCCTTTAATTTTTTGATAAATTAATTTTTTAAATTACACTGTCTAATGTTTTTATTTATATTATAATTCATAATTCCACCGTGCATTATTTCCTATCTTAAAAATGAAAGAAACACACATATCAACAAATTAATGTTTAACTTTGATTACTTTCCCTTTCTTTGTTCTTGTATAGAAATAGCAAAGAGAACGAGTTGATTAAAATTGACGAAAAGTCTTGGCACAGAGATCGTTAGAAAAGTAGAAAGAGTTTCCCTCTCTCAGCAAAATGCCTTCCCTCGACGGTTCGCAATTATTCACTAATTATAATTTATTCACTAATTGCTGTGCAGCCTGCTGATGTACCAGTAATTTGATTAACGAAAAATTGCGACCCGTCAAATGTTTTTCATTCGGTATGGTCGGTTCGGCACTCCCTTCGTTATCGCTCGAATAAATCCGCGACTTCAATTAACGTCGTACACGCCCACGCACCCACTGCTTCTTAATTGGCAAATGATTTTTTGCTACGGAGAACGCCAGCTTGAGCTTAACCCGTAATTCAACATTTTCAGTGGGGATTTTTCATTTATAACGTCCATATAGGAGAAAATTGATAAAATTTAATAGAATTGAAAAATTGATTTGATGAAAATGTTGATAGCGTTGAATAAAAATTTGAATTAATATTAATTGGAATTAATATGTGGGTTGGAACAATAAAATATATAGATGGAAAATCTTAATTTCTTTGAGAGCTTTTAAAGACTTTTTATATTTCTTTTATTATGATATATTTTAGTGTAACTGAAATTTCCAGATATAAAATTTATCCATTGTAAAATATATCGCAATATCCCACCAGGAGTACCAGTAGCTTTACCAAGACTTACTTTAATACTTGTTCAGACACATTTTGTAAAATATTAGAGCTTGAAATTCGTAAGAATTATATGATCTCGAAAAATTTCAATTCTTTACGTATTTTATTTATTTTTATTCGATTATTATAATAAATATCTTCATCGACTTTGCGATTTATATTAGAATATTTTTTTATTAGTAATGTCTTTTTCATTTAAATGATTACTTTTATTATTTCGAAACTAATAAAGGACAATAGCTAAATGATTAATTTCGGATCAATGTGAAAAAGTTTTACAAAATATATTTCTACAAGTTTTAATATTGATTAATTATTATAATTATTAATATTAATCCCAAGAAATTTTTTACTGGTAATCAGAGCCAAAATTGGCCAATTTCTAGCACTATTCTTTCTATTTCCCTAGATGTTATTTCTCTGGTCAAGGGAGCCAGCTCCTGGCCCAAGAGCCGGCCCCTGGTTCGCGTGGTTCGCCACAGCCCTGGTTCTCTGGCGTTGTCGACGAAGCGTTGCCAAAGCGATCCTAGCCGTATCACCGTTAAGATTATTGAAGAAACGAAATCTTCTACCGTTAACCATCTCGAAGGCCTCATCCACGGCGACGCTCACGGACCAACATCAAAGACACAGAACGGAAAATTCTATATTGCAACGGAAGCAACGGATAAGAACGAAAGTGAAACGATTGTGCACCGGTGACGGGCCACATGTGACCAGCTCGACGTTTTCGATCCAAAGCCAGCAAATTCATTATAGAATGACCAGAAGCGGCAAAATATACGGGAAATATCCGAACAAGGTCACTACACCGGTAACCACCGGCCAGGGAAACCATTGAAGCGCGACCACTCCATTTTCTCCGATTGTTTAACGCCGACAGCTCTCGTTTTTTGCGCGACCGTGGCCGTTCTCGTATTAATCGCCGCCGTTTCTCGTGGTCCGAATTTCAACTCGATAAACCACGTGTGCATGTACGAAACGTATCCTGGGTTTGTTGCTATAAAGTCATTTCGTCAAACTCACGTGTATTTTTGTTCGAATGTTTGGCGAGTTGCCGTGTATCGGGGGTCGCTGTAATGGGTTTGATGCGGTTGATCAAATTGCTTTTAAAAAGAACGTACATCTTTTGTGAAATACTGTGAAACAAATTGAATCAAAGTGAAAGTTTGGAAATATTTTAGCGAGGAACAATTGTAGAAAGTTTACTTTGATTCGGTGTGAAGTGAACCATGGAATTTTTGTAGAGGTTAGTTTCCGATTTAACTGGCACGATGGTTTCTTCTACGGGTGATTAAATCAATGGGTCGAAAAGTTTTGCATTGAGTTTGATAGAAAGACAAAAGTGCATTTTAACGAAAGAATAAATGCGAAGTAGGTCAGAAGCAAGTTAAGGAAATTTGTGGGAAGGTAAGTTTTTACAATGGGATATCTCAAATTGCGTTTTTGCTATAATAATATTTTTACAAAACTTATATATTAATCTAGAAATAATCAACAATTAATATTAGAAACACAAGAAATTTTCATTTCCACACAATTAATTTATAGTTATAGTTATAATATTTTCGAGAAAATATATTAAAACAAATCAAAAATCATTATTATCTGATAAATCTGTGATTAAGAATGTAAAATTTTCCTACTTCCAATATCGTTCTGTCGATATTCCTTTTAATTAAGATTTTTATTACACCCAACATTGATCATGAAAACAAAGTGTGTTCGATTTAAGTCACATCAAAGGATTTAAGCAATGACTATTAGTCTTCTTGCTTCTTCCTGATGTCCTCGGCACATTTTCAAGTGTCGAGGTCGTTTGACAGAGACCTTCGTCGAGGTCACCATTGTATCCAAGATCCACGACGATCGCGAAGCGTCGTTTTGGACTCATGATCTGTCTTTATCTCTCTCTCTCTTCTCCTCCTCCTAAGAGGAGCAGATCAATAAGCGTTAGATGCGTTCCAATGGCTTAGGATATCCTTCATATCCCGCGATAAGGTTTGCATCTTGCGCAATCGTTCGTTGACTGACCGTTCTAGGTCGCTTTACAATTTATAGAAATTCTGCTTATACGATCTAAGCAATATCTATATATAGACTTTACGTTTTATCGTAATATCATTTTTTATGAAGTTTAGTGAGTGAAATTTAACTGATGAAGCTTTAAGATTTTAGATAATAATTTGTCTAGTGAAAAAAAAATTCAAATTCTGATGGAAAAAGTTAAAAATATTTATAAGAAAAAGAATTATTTGTATTAAATTCATGAAATTTTAAATCTTTCTTAATATAAAAAAAATATATTTTTGTTTATCTAATACTTCTGTATAATGTATCATAAATCACCAATACATAAGACGCAAAATTAAAATAAAATTTTATAACGTTCAATTAATCTTAGGTTTAATGATAAATAGAAGAAATAGTGAAACATAGATAATCAAGATTCTAATATTTTAAATTCAAATATTATCTATATTAAAATAAACATTAATAAAAAGTTTTTTATTATAATGGATATTATTGATAAATTCCAAGTAATCTTTAACATTTTTCTAATTAAAAATTATATTTTCTCTTCAATAAAATGAAGAAGAAAGAAAAATAATTTAATAATTTATGAAATTTCAATTAAAGAAGCATTTAAAGAATCATCTATTTTTTTAGTAATAGCCTCCTTCCACCGATCAGATTTGCGTGCAATAGTTTCCTCTAAATCGTTCGACTTCGTTGTATCGTTGCACGTGAATTGTCATATAAATTCGAGCGCAACAATAAAACGGTCGCGCAAGTTTCTAATCAGAGATGTACCAATTTGACACAATGGCCACCGGTTTCAGAATGAGCGTATCACGTTTCAGAATGAAACGTAACTATGCCAAATTTAATGATTCAACGCCCTATTGCGTCAGTTAACAACGCCATCTGGCCTGATGCGTCGCCCCTGAGTTTCGGGGGATCCCCGAGGAACACTCCTTAACCATGTTCTCGATCGACGGAGATGGAATTATAAATAGAACCCGTGTGTGAGGGTAGACAATGGAGGCATCCGCAGAGTGGATGTATATACATAAAAGCTTCTACAAAAATAGAACGATAACACGAATTTAAAGAGTTCCATTCGACAGTGCAGTTGCACCTAGCGCATCGTCCTTAGATGCTAATCTTCTGAGGTTGCTTAATGAAAAAAATAAGATTATTTTCGTCCATGTACATATATTTTAGAAATGGATGGTTCTCATGTTTTAATTTTTAATTATAAGCATCTTATGATTTAACGTAATCAAGATTAATATTTTCGAATGATATGAGGCACATTTTGAAAATGTTTTGTATTTAATTAATTTTGTCATATAGTCAAACAGTATTATAATTTTTCGATAAAACTGCTGCTAAAAGATAATGGTAAGTCAATTTGTTAAGAGAACACTATTCCAATAAAAACATTATTTTGCACATCCAATTTTTTTCTATATATCTTAGTCGACAAAATATTTTAGTTTTAATTTTCAAAAATTATATGCAAAAATATTTTAACATTTCTAGGAATCCTCTCTTAATGAGGCTTATCAAAGATGATTAATTCATTAAATGATTCAATCTAATCATTTTTCTTTATTGTACTTTTATATTTCAATACAATTTATGGTGTCTTTAATAATCTTCCATTTCATTTATTTTTTATAATTTTATGTTTACGTTTTATTATAAAAAATTTTGAACATATTGAAAATTATTACGAATATGTTATTCCTTGAATACAATTTCTGAATTTTTCACGAAAAAAGTATAGAATACATTGCCAAGCTCATAATCGATCATAAGATGATATTGTGTTGATGTCCTTCGCAAACAGACAAAAAATATCTGCGTTGTGTCAAATAATGTGATTAGATTTCATAGATGTTGATTAGAATCTTCGTTCTACGCAAAAAAATCTTCGTTCATCATTATTGCAATATCGCCGAAGGCTTCTTGCGAATCGTGCATGTGAATTTACTGTTTTTTAATCAAGAGCACGAAAATAGCACTAGGGAAGACTTAATCAGCCTGTCTAACGTGAGTGGATGAAAGGAGGTTCTATCTGATTTGAATAGAACGACGTTGGGATGAGGCTTCGGTAAGGTCACCCAGCAAGATCTTGTCTATACTGAATTACACGATCGTCAATTCCACGTCATGAATATACTATATCGACCAAATAATACTGACTCATCGAAAAGTAATTCTCTGTTTATATTTTATTCTATATAACAACGTTAATAGAATTATTCACTTTTGGCACGTGTTCTTAACAAGATTAGATCTTACAATAATCATCTTAAAATAAATATTTCAATAAAATTCAATAATTTCTTTAAAAAATCATATAAATTATTAATCCCTTAATAAATTGGTAAATATATGCTTGGTTTCTTTTCAGATATTTTAGAATTTTTTTTTATTTTATCTGCCTTTATTATTTAATATTTTTAAATATATTTCAAATAAATATAATAAATGAAAAAATAAAATATATAAATATGCAGAATTATTTCAACAAAAATTAATATTATTTTCAAAAGAATTAAAGGATTACTTAATAATTTTTACAAATTATAAAAATAAAAATCTGAAATTCATCAGTTTTAATTTGATAATTCTGATATTGGATAGTGATAAATAGAATTGAAAAATAAAATCAGTGAGTATAGTCTTGTCTACTTGGGTGGTTTGCAACATGACAAAAATAATTAAATCAGCATATATCTAGTCCAGTACACGTACCTCGCGTTCCTGTTATCTCGACGAAGTGCATCTTACAAAGTGGTTTCACTTTATCATTGGCTCTCACTCGCGTGTTTCACATTGGTTATTTATGTCCAACGATGAGCGAAGAGAAACCTTCGTCGAGGTCGCTCTCGCGCGTCGAATTTTCAATTAGATTTGCATAATGACCGTTTAAAAGATACTCTAGCTGGCTTGCTAGGGTGAAAATTGAATTTACACAAGCAGTTACATTCTCACTTTTGCAAATTGCAATATCTCTCACGATAGAAAATCGATTATACGAAGAATGGGAAGAAATGATTTATTATGATTAAAATATAATAACAGTTGAATTTTCATTTTCAATAAAAAAAAGAAATCAAATTATAAGGAAGAGTTTTAATATACGTTTATAAAAAAAGTAATCATTAAAAATCAACAACGATAACAATTTCAATATTTTCACTTTCTCTAATATATAACGAATCAATGTTATAAATTTTTCATTTGATAATCAAAATGCATGATAAACTATAAAATTTCACGAATAGTTTATCAATGTAACAATTTCGAATTTGAAAACTGAAAATGCTTAACTAGAAAGCAAATTTAATTGAATAAATACTCATAAAACTGTAACATTAAACAAGTTCGAGTAAATTTCCAATGTAAATTTCATCCACTCATGTATAATAAAGAATCATTAAAATCAGCCATTATATCAGAATCGATAATGATAAAAATCGAAAACTAGAGTTTATTTTAATCACAAATATACAGGAAAAGAAATCAGAAGATTCAATTTAAAAATTATAAAATATGATCCATCAAGTTCCAAATTTTTATCTATATAATAGACTGATAAATCATGAGATCAAAATATTTCAATACATAGATAATAGTTTCAAATTTTCTATTACACCATTTTCTTTCCGGTTCACTCTGTTTCGATCTACGGATAGATATCGAACTACAAATGGGATTATTGCGTTGTGCAATTGCAGCAGTAGTAAATCCTTCGAGATTCCGGATAAAGGTTGTTCTCTATACGATCATCATCATGCTACACCAGTCAATAGACTGTTATTTACGGATCATGGAGTGTTATGTAACACCGACAAGAGTCAGGTTCAGGTGGAAAGGTCGTTTCCATGTACCTCACTTTTCACTCACCGGAACAATTAAATGTAGGATATCGCAAGAATCGCGTTTTCGATTTAAGCTGACATGGACGATGTACGGTTTCGATTTCTCGGTGTCTTTTAGAAGTGGTTAGTTTCAGTAACGTTAATTAAAATTTCAATCTTCGATGTTGCATCTTACTGTGAATAACTAATTCACATCGTTCTATTATGATGATTTATTTTTTTTTATATGGCTACAAGATTTATAGCAAATTTTTTAAATTGGTTTATTTATTTTAATGATACATTTTAGACACTATCACATGTAAATGTACAGATATTCATGCATTAATAGAAAATTTAAATATACAAAATATTTTATAGAGATTTGTACAATATGCAAAAATATAAAAATATTGTAAGAAAAGTATACATTATTATTTAATATAGCATAGTATTCAATGAATGAATCTCTATTTAAATTCTATTTATTTTATTCATGAATTTCATATTTATTTGTATATGATGTAAATTATTGTAGATAATATCAGATTGAGAAAGAATTCAGAATTAAAATATTCGGAATTTTTGATATGATAAATATAATTATTGAAATAAAAAAAATAATAAAATGAAATATCATTAATTAGAATGACTTATTCGTTAATTTTCCTACATTAATTTAGCATATGTACGTACATACATTACTTTACTAGATTTATTGCGAAATAAATAAAACGATCTAAGCGAACCCAACATATGTATTTATATCATTTATGGATAATGAACGACAAAATTGATGAATGTCGTGTTCACTAAGTCATTGATATTGCTATCTGGCAGAAATATGTGGAGAAGTTCTCGGTCAGGTAGTCGAATGCAAACGAAGTTATTACGGATAATTTGCATAATGGGATTTTAATCTGTAGACATGTCGAGGATCGAGCTTGGTGACACCTTATTGGTGCATAAAAGCATGCAAAGTATTAATCACCTGTTCTCCGAACGGACAGCTGTTCAATGAAAAACATAAATTTCCATTCGCTTCTAATAAATCAAGCTATTATTTCAACTGAACCTATATCGTATTTTCTCGTAAAATAATATCTCTAAATCAACAAGTTTCACTTAACAATTTTCCTCAAAATTAAATAACATCTTCATTTCGATCAATCATTTTTTCTTTATGATAATTGATTCCCCACACTTGCAATCTTCATTTTTATTTCTCTTTTCTCTCCCTTATATTAATCTGCTCATTCATAGATATTCGAAAATTTCCAAAAATATCCGAGCTGAACGACTCTCGACATCGTTTCCACGTCGTCCACTAGAAAAACGAGATAATAAGCGAGTAGAGATGTGTGACGCAGCTGCGACACGAAGCAGTTTTGCGATTGAAATCGTGAAAGGCGGGCGCCTTCCCGCTTCGGTGTGGAGTGACGAAACAGCCCCGTTGACCGACATTGCCAGAGCACGTGTCGAGCGCGTCGACAACCGACCAACGTTCCAGGCCAGCGATGAAATTCGAGAAAAAAGGGAAAGTGAGAGGGAAAAAGCTTCGCAGGAGATTGGGGAAGGGAGTAGCACACGGGGGAGGCGCGAGAATTGGCCGAAAATCGTGTGGATTTTCGGGTGTTTCGGGGACGATGTGCGAGAAGGAACGACTTTGTTCGTGCAGGGCGCCGTGGCGTCGCGCCGGCAGGCTTCGAGCCAATGCGCTGTGAAAATGCCCGGGTGGGAAAGGGTGGATCGGGGGTGGCGCGCAAGCGTCGTCGTGGTATCGACGCTTCGACTCCCGGGCCGAGGGAAAGAAGCGGATTCAGACGGTAGTAGTAAAGCCTAGCTCGGGTCGGCCGAGCGCAAATGTGCGCTCTACGTGGTGACAGCCGCGTCTCGTTCGAGCTGCTCTCATCTGAGATCTCGTTCCCAGATCACGAAGAAAGTGGTTCTCAGGTTCAACGTTCGATCGTTGAATCAGGGGGAGAGATGTGTTTGGCGTGATGGGCGAACGAAGAAACCGTGAAGGATAGAGAACGTCTCTACCACAAGTGTGAACATCCCCTTGGTTTCAGTGTGTGCCTCCATCGTTCTGTTTCTATCTCGTTCGTTCGGCTCGTCTCTCTCGTCCCGTGCCTCTGCCTGCCTGTTCTCTCGCTGTGCTTTCTGTCCTAGTCACACACACACACACACATAAACGTGTATTGTCTCTTTCTCACACTTTCTGTTCGTCATCATCTCTGTTTCGAGATCGAGGAGGTAAAAGTGGCGCGAGCACAGGCAGACCTAGCGGAAGACTGGCAGCGTCCAAGGCACTGGCGGAGCTGGTGCACGAGATCAGGATGAAATCGAGGAGGTACGTGGTTCGATGGTCTCTTCGGCCGATTAATGCACAAATATCGGTCAAAGATGGCAGTGGCTAGGTCGCGAATCACGTTATCATTCGTGTCACGACAATGTTAAATGGACCAGATATACATATTACATTCGCTACTCTCCTTCTCCAACGCTCTTTCTCTCGCTCCTCATTCATGTGCTGCCGCTTCTTCGTATGTTCCGATTGTTCACCTTGTGCTTGTGCCTGGCAGACAGTCTATGTCGCGCGCGTGATACCCTTGTGTTCATAGTGTTCTCGATCGACAATTTCGTTTGCTCCGTGCAGAAGCCGTGATTCGTACTTTTTCTCGCAATAAATCATCCAAAATCTCGAAATTGTTCGCTAGCGTCGAACGGCGGGAACGCGGAGAAAGTTAAGTCTCATTTGCATTTTTCAAGAACACCTCACCAATATTCATCCCTTCGATTTTATTATTCGATGGATACGGAAAAAGGAGACGGAACGATCGGATAATGAAATCATTTATCCGTGATCAAACGTGAATGAATATCGAGATAGAGATTCCAGATAGATACAATGCGTATTCTCTTTTTACGTTCCTCTTCGTTGTTGTTGCGTTTTTCATCACGTCTCTCTATCTCTTTCTCTTTCTCTCTAATACTCTTTAACAGTCTTGTTCCATCCCCTCTTACTCCTCTATTTTACTCCTTTCCATCTCTCTTTACACCCGCTTCCTCCACTTCCTCTAACTGAACTCTTTCATCCCCCTTTTCACAGTGTGGGCCACGTTCGGCTTCCTTTGATACACATACTCGTACACATTCTTCCATGCACACACACACACACACAACGCGCGCGTGCGCGCGCGCACACATCTGTTCGAAAATTGATGTCACGAGGCGAGGGGAGAGCGGAAAATACATAGATACACGTACATCGACGCCGGATGTACATTGACTCGGCTCCTATCTGTGTGCTCCCGTCAGCTTATCACGACATGCGCATCATTGGGCAAATATTCGGTTAACTAAACAAGGCAAACCACCCACGCCTCCATTCCCCTCTCGTTATACACGTATCCATGTACCGTGTGCCGTGCTTATATCGCGGTGTGACGCTAGTTACACATAGAAAAGCCAGCATCGCAACACGACCAATGTTTTTGCGAACCCTGGTTTGTTCTTGCTCTGGCGATAATTGAAGAGCATCGCCAGAAATATACCATCGACGCGTTTTTTCCCTTTTTTTTTTTTCTATCCGTTTTCCGTTCATTCGCCCCTTCTCGGTGCTCGTTTTGTCATCCATGTAAACTCGCATCGTCGAACAAGTTCACGAATGAACGATAACTGGCAGATTTGACGTTTCTCGAATGCGATCGTTCAACTGGAAATTAAATAATCGGCAAAAAAAAAAAAAAACGAGGTATTGTGTTGAGCATGCTAGAAGAATTGATATCGTTCGCATGACGACAATTAAATGGCCCTCGAATTCTTAAAAAAATGTTTTTTCTTCTGTCTTTAATTCTTTGAAAGCATAAAAAGAACTCTGAATAAATTGATTAGTTATTTAAATTTTTCAAGAGAATGAAAAATATTTTATCATACATATCGGATTATTTCAAAACTATTATGTTCCAAAGAGTTGAAACAATCGTGATTAGGTTTCAATAGGAAGTATCATAGAGAGCTCTCGAAATAATTTGTTTTCTCTTGTTTATTTTTCTATATATTTTCTCATTATTCATCCGTTGTAACCGATATTTGAGATTAAAATGCGACAAAATTACCGGCACGCGATCAAGAAACAATTCGGTTATCGAACAATTTTTAATTCAATGCACGCTTCTTCGTTCATTTAAGTTTTCTTTTCTTCTCTACCTTTTTTCTTTTGTCTCGTTTTTCTTTCAAACGAACGAAAACGATTCATTCGGTATTTTTATCGCTCGCTAGAGCCAGATACCTGATTATGCGCCGGTTGGAACGCGTCCATAGGAATAAAGAATATCGATGAGAGGAATGAAATCTCTTGGTCCGGAAACTTTTCTCATTAATTGAGCCACTGTGTAAAAGCCGCCCTATGGAGGGCGTAATAACTTTTGCTATATAGAGCAAAATTCAGAAAGCGGGACGGTAGCGATAACGTGATTTAAAGGTTTAATAAAGTCAGCCACGTAGATTAATTCGCTTTTGGATGGCGCGTGCACGAAAATGATTTGTGTGGCTTGATCGAAATCGCCTTGGGAATTGATTGCATTTCATTCTGTGTAAATTGTCCATTATCGTACGCCCATTGAATATTTTTCCACTTAAAAAGATTCAAAACGTAGATAAAAAAATATTCAGAATTTTTGGGTGATGTGTTGATAAAATAAAAAAATTGTCGATTTATTTTTCTTTCTTTCTTCTTTATTAAGTTATTAGGTTTGCAATAAAGAAGTGAAAAATTTCCATTTTCTATTCTTTAAATATTTTTATATCTCTAAATGAAAGGTAGTGAAAATATTTATAAGTTTCGAATAAAGTGCAGTGAAATTCATGCTTCTTCATCTTTCTTTGTTCGTTTCTTTTATTGTATTTGCAATAGAAAACTGGAAAGTTTTTAAAATTGTAGGTCAAAAGGTGTATTAAGCAAATGGTAAAAATGTTTCCTCGTAAATGGTACTACGTTCCATTTGATCAATATTATGACTTCCATAAATGAAAATTAACGGTTTACGTAATTTTCTTGGCTTCTTGTTATCTAGTCGATCAGTTTATAATGTAATTGTAGCTCGCAAATTACGATATGATTAGAGAAAATTGTAAGTTCTATGTGTAAGGTGTAGATAATAAAATCATGTTAACATATCTTTAATCTTTTCTAAATTTTGTTATAAATTTTGTTATTAAAACTTCATTCAATATATATTTAATTTATAACACATTTCTTCGCCCTCATTATAATTAATAAACAATTGAAAATAAAATAAAATTGAATCAATGAGATAGTCTATCAATTTCTATTAAACTTTAAAGAAACGAAATTTCATATATCTTAATTTAATATAATAAAAATTATTTTTTATTAAGATAATTATCAATTATAGTATCAACAAATACTACAAAATAAATCCAATTAAATAATTATATTGCATATCTTGTTAACAATCTCCAAAGAAATAACACCCTTCTACTTAACAACTTGTCCACTGACTTTTGCTTGTCTTTTCTTCTGAGCTATTTTCATTGAGATTCTCATTAATCTTGAAAATCTAAAGCAGCTAAGTAAAGAATTCTTTTTACCTGTTCCTTTTAGTTTGCTTTTGTGTACCGTGTTCTATCAGCAAACTGAAAATAACAATTCCTTTGAAAAATAACGTTTGTAATCAAGATAGTGTAAAGATTTCCTAACGATAAGAATAACATAATCAAAAAAATCACGCATAGAAAAAAATCTAAGTTTAATTTATTTTTGAACTTCATATTTAATAATTCTATCCGTGCAATAAATAACATATAAAAATATAATGCAGTGAAAAATATAATTTTTCATAACGAGTCGAAACGACGAAATAATTATCTTTTTTTTTTCTTTTTGTATGTGTATACTTGTATAGGATTTCGTTTTTCACACGATTTACTTTGAAACGACGTCGAGTGCACACGTACTCGGCCAAGGTATGATTTAAAGAATCTTGCTTCAGAACGAACCAGGTCTCGTTTTTCATTCATCTCGTAGAATTTGTTGAAAAATTTCGCGTCTATTTTTACATATCAAATTGTATTTATAGAATTTGAAGACGCAATGCAAACGTGGACCGAGTTTTGCAACTCTTCAAACGTTCCAACCATTTTCTCTCTTAATTGGGTACACTTTCTTTACTGTTCTCAGTTAAAAGAATACTATTCTTCGCGGGACAAGTTTCGCCGTTTCTCGTAACAAGCATGCTCGACAAGTTTTCAAATTTAAATCCCGTCGAAAACGAAATTCTCTTTACGAAATAACATTAATCTCGATTTAGCTATAATTTCTATTCGTATTCCTTATTTGGAATACAATATATAAGATGGAGACAGTGTATTTTTTTTTGTCATTTTGAGAGATTTTTCTATATCTTTTTTTTTTTTTTGCCCTCCCTAAATTTTCATGATTTACCTTCAAGTTTTATAGGTATCATCTTATAATCCATTTTCAGGGCTACATAATATCTCTCATAATTATGCTAATTATTAGATAAAGATTATAAGAGAGTTGAAGGTAACTTTGAAAATCTCATTAAAATAAAACATATATAGAAAAATCATTATTTCGAAGGTTCTTCAAAATCGATATAATCGACATAAATTTTTAATCAGCATATTAACAAAAATAATTAATAAAAATATTTAATATTTTCATGTTATTTATTATATTATTATATAATATTATATAAATTAAATCTATGCAATTCCAGAAATTTATTACTATTTACTAAAGATTCTAAAATTTTAATATCAATTATTAAACATTTCTATTATTTTTAATATTAATATATTTTTATTATTAATTAATATATTATTTTCGATTTTATTATCAATATAATTCAGATATTAAATAATATAAAAATAATGCGAATAATTAATTTTTCATCTACTACTATTATCGTTTAAATACAAAAATACGGAAAAAAGTAAAGACCTTCTCGTGATCGTGTCACGTGCCATTGAAGACCGTTGACGATAAGACATTTACAAGGCAACAAGGGAAACGACAGAAGTAAACCTTTACGTGATTTTTAAATCCGAGGTCGAGGCTTCATTAAGCCCTGAGTTTTTATATAAGAGACTTGACCATCACCGAGTGAATGTGTCAATGTGCATAGAAATCTGCTTAACTTGAGCTTTCATCAACAAGATTTTCATTTGATTTCAATCACAAATTAACCAATTATTTGCCTTACTGACATTTTATCAATAATATTCTATGGGTATACACTGTGTACTTTAAAAACAGCAATAATTTTCATGTTCAGGGCTAACTATAGATCACCTTATTTCAATTCAAAGGTAATCTGATAAAAAGCATGATAACAGAATGAGAGAAGCATTCAAAGCATAAACTGTTTACACTTTTTATTGGTGTATAAAATCGTATTTATAGAGTTGAATATATTTTATTTGGATTTTTAATCGACTTTGATACTTCATAATTAAATATTAATTGGACAGAATTAAAAAGAATTTTTGTTGGATATAGAATAGATGAAAGATTATTGTTTCTTAATTTCGAGTATTTCATAAAATTGAAATAAAAGAAGAAAGTTAAAAAAAATTAAAGTTTTAAAAATTTTGTAATTTTTAAAGAGTTTCGAATTTTTATTACTTTCTATTTTTAGAATTTAAATTAAAAACAAAGAAAGATGTAAAGTTTTAATTACTTTTTTTTTAAATTCTTTTTAGTATCTTAGAATTTATAATTATAGATGTGAAATTTCATTTCTGAATATTTTTATTACTATTTCAATTGTTATCGAAAAAATTTAATGGATAAGTAAAGAATTGAATGAGAAATGTCTCAAAAGTTTTGAAATTCTAAAATATTTAGAAAACTAATTTAGAAAATATAAAAAAAAAATCATAGAAATATTAGATAGAAGAAATATTATATATAATCATAAAGTTAAAATTCATCGTAAATAAATTAACTTTTTAATTTTTTGTTAGCCAATACTTGAAAATTTCACCTATCTTTATTCATAAAACTTACAATTTTGTTAGCAAAATATTTGATTGATGTTCACTTTCTACGATCAACATTATAAAATATTATGCAACATGAACGTTTGCTTTACGTCAATTTGATTGACTACATCAGAGAATATTCTGCATAGTGTAGAACGATGCTCGAGGGGATGATTGTCTCGTGAAGAACGCGTTCTCGCTATCGCAATGTCTTCTCTGTCTGTATGCACTCATGGTTTACGAGGTGAGGTTAACGATCGTCACGTTAGTACTTGAAACGAAAGATTGCTTTAACGACGTTTATCTTACGATGGAGAATACGAGCAGTGGATACGATGATTTTCTATAGCGTGTATAAGAATAAGGCTTTTAATTGGAACAAGAGTGTCTTCGTTACGTATATTTTTAGAATCTTGCGAAGACTGCAATATCGAGGATAATTTAATGACGTTTATCTTGAGATTGCATATTGTTAGTATAAACCAGACTTGGATAGATTTTAATTGACATAAAGATAATGAATAACGATTTGAGAAAATGGATTGTTTCGATTATATTATGATAATATTTTTATATATCATTTTATATTTATATTTATATTTATGTTTATATTATTATTATATATATTTATATTATTAATTTATATTAATATTACGAAAATGATAAAACCTTAAAGTGTCTTAAAGTGTTTGTAAATTTAAATTAAATATATCATTTTCAAATAAATATTTTATTTCAAAAATTATGGAAAAACAGCTTTATTTTAAGTGAACGTTAAATATAAATGAAATAATTATTACATTTGAATTAATTTACTCTGAAATATTTTTATTATAATCTTGTGATTATTTGCATAAAGGAACTTTGAATTTATTTCTAACATAATTTATTTAATAATATTAAAATGTTATATAATTAAAAATAATAGAAAATTCATGATATTATTTTAAATCTCTCATTTATTTTAGCTATTCCTATTTATTCACTGATTATTTTAAATAATTCTATTATAATTTTTTAAATTATAAATACTTTTAAGAATATATAAAAAACATAAAAATAAATTACGATAATATGTAAACTTTCCTTGTCAAACATCTGCAAATAACATTCAAACATGCACATACCATTCTTCAAAATAACAAGCACTTCTTCTCGTATTAAATATTTCCAACTCAAGTCACGCGATGACAATTCAAAAATGAAATTAATATTACACTGTTCAAACAAACACCTTCAAGTAATAACAATATTCTTATACGATTCTTTTACTCGAATTATTTATTATTTACTTATTTATTTATTTGTTTTATAGTCGACAATTGATCGACGAAATATTCCAAAAAAAAATATATATAGAAGTTCCTCTTTAATTCGGCGATAGTTACCTACGTGATGCTTCATAAAACAGGCCTCCATTCAGGATCGACTCGGCTGAATTATGAATGACGGTCGATAGCTAGAGGGAGAACGCGTGTACTGGCCATGCGAGTTTCACCTGGCTTATGTGGCTCTCGTAAGAATGTGTATGAAAAAAAGAACGACTATTGATGCCAAACTTTCACTGCTTTTCACCCTTTCCCGTTATCCGAACAATCTATTCTCTTGGATTCAATTCGTGTGCTCCACCTTCAAAATACACCAATTCTATGCTCTGAAATCGAGACATGTATAAAAGATGGTGAGTGAATAAAATTTTCCGATGTAAACATGGATAAGCTGATGTGAGATGTGAAACGACATCATGTATCAACGTCCATGATTGTAAAAAGGATTGTAACGTTTTTACTGGTTTGAAAGGGATCGTAAAGAGTTTATTTAGTTACAATTGATCCAATAGAATCTTTTATATCGTTTGAAATATAGTATGTGATATTTTATAGAGTGATTTCCTTTGTTTTTTTAAATAAAGAACTTTGTTAAATCTAATTTATTAATGGATTATTGGAATATGATTTATCAAAGATTGGAAAGAATTTTTATTTTATTCGTCGTTTATTAAACTTATCGGTTATTCTTTCTCCCTTTTTTACGAGTGTGCTGATTGCTTGATTATTTTGATTCCGCGATGTTTGAAATGGATCAAATGATTACACTTTCTTATGCATTCAATTAATAAACCCGATATCCGATACTGATTTTAACTTCGATGAATTTTATTCGTTTCAAAGAAATTGCCGTATATAAATATTCATTTCTTTTCCTCTTACGTATCCAATCTAGAAATCAATTTTTTAACTAATCAAATCATTTCATTAAATATAGTATATAAACTACTTCTCTTAGTGGTTAAAAAAAACGAATATAGAAGCATCGAATTTCTTCATTAAAGTTCTTCATTCTTCAGCTCATCGTTTGTGCCTTCGATTCTTATGCATCGGTCACTTCATCACGCCATCATCGTTCTTGCAGTCATCGTCTGGTCCTCTCACCAGTTCAGCATCTCGTGATACTCCTGTAAATTAAAACGAAACGTCAGCAAATTCTACTCTCTGCTTGCAGCAACATAGCTGTATTGATCCTCCATCAAGATCGTCCAAGTTACGAGGTCGTTAGAGAAGGTACGTTCGCATAAAGATCTCGGACAAAGTTTATCGTTGCTGGTGGAGGATTGACAGCCTCCGGCAGGGCAGGTCTTGAGGCGAAGGATTTCGAGGAAGTGGAGGAGTGGACCAGGTGCGAGCTACCAGGAGAGCCTGGCACCTGGCTGTTTAGTGGCTGTTGATAAAAGGGGGGTGACGGGTAACAGCACCTAAGGGCGGGTGGGGGGATGCAGCTCGAAAGGGTGGCGGCATGGAGGAGCCCTCGCTGGAGGCTCTCATGCAGGCGGGCCTCATCTTCGTGGTCGGTGTCGCCATCATCCTCTCGAATCTCCTCATCATCGCCACCTACCTTAATTTCCGTGGTAAGTACTTTAACATCTTGATATTCTTGGTAATTTTTGCGGAAATTTTTTATTTCTTTTAGATAAAAAGAAATTGCATTCTATATTTTTGGAATTTAATTGGAATAAGTATTCTTAAATTATACGTGTTATTATTAATTTTACATATATATGTAATATTTTTTGCATAAATATGGATAGATTTATTAAAAACAATATTTTCCTTTTTCTTTTATAAACAGCGCATGTATCTTTGCATCTTTTTTTTCGATTTATATCTTCATTAAGTAATTTAATATATATTACATTTTGTTCTCTTCCAAATTATTACATTTTTAATTGCAAAATCATTTTACAAATTTATACTAAAATCATTATTATATAATATTCATATATTATATTCAAACATTTACTATTTTTAACATAATCAATATTCTAATATAATATTAATAGTTTTAACATAATTATAATATAGATAAATATTCATTGGCAAAATTCGAATTCATTATTTTGAGATATAATTCTATTACTTCATGCCACAACTTTTTCTTTTTTCTTCATTCTTGCGGATTTTTTTTTTTTTTTTAATTTCCTGACTCTGTCACCACAAAGCAGTGAAAAAGCAACGAATACTGTAACATTCGGTGAAATGTGGTTCACACTCGAGGTAAATACAAATGAGCATCACACCGCACAGGTCCCTCCGAGGTGATAAACTACTACTTGCTGTCTCTCGCGTCGGCGGACCTTCTTTGTGGTCTGCTGGTGGTTCCGCTTTCGGTGTATCCGGCGCTGGTACGAAGATGGGTCTACGGGGACATCGTGTGTCGTCTCGTTGGCTATTTGGAAGTTACTCTCTGGGCGGTATCCGTTTACACCTTCATGTGGATCTCCGTCGATCGATATTTGGCTATCAGGTACGTTTCAATTTCTTTCTACGTTCAAAAGTTTTTGGATATTTATTATATTTTTCTAAGAGAACAAAATTAAACAAGATATTCAAGTAGAATTTGAAAAGAACATTCAATGAACAACATGAATTTAATAACGTTCTACAGCAATATAATGCATCTTATTAGTTTAACGTGTTCAACATATTAGAGCAATAAAATAAATCCAAGTTGGAGTGAAAATCAATATCAAGATAATAGGTAAATTGAAATCTCAACAATCTTTGTCAAACTTTCTAATTCATTCCATCGATCAACAATTTATACACATACATATACACGAATGATCCATTATTCACTAGAACTTCAACTCTATATCCTTGACTTTTTATTTCTTCATGTATTATAAACTCAACCATAACCCTCAACTTTCTCCAACGTCCAAGTCCAACATCAACCAATATACATCACGTTGGAATTAAAATTGAATCTCAATCCTGGAAATTTGCGTTTCATGTCGAGTTCATGATTAAAGTATCGATTGGACAGGAAACCATTGCGTTACGAGACCGTGCAGACGAAGACCCGATGCCAGTGCTGGATGGTCTTCACGTGGATCAGCGTGGCGATGATGTGCTGCCCGCCCCTCCTAGGTTTCCAAAAGCCGATTTTCGACCGGGAGGCGTTCATCTGCATGCTCGACTGGGGCAACATGGCTGCTTACACCATCACACTGTCGATCCTCGTGCTAGGCCCATCGGTCATCACCATCGTCTACACCTACTGCTACATCTTCACTATGATGAGGCGGCTAAGATCCGGCGTACTGATACACGACAAGGAGTACGCGACCGCGCTCTCAGAAAATCTGAGCAATCCGAGTCACATTATGTCCTTTGTCCTGGTGATGGCTTTCTGGGTGTCCTGGGCACCGTATGCCGGTCTCCGGATATACGCTGTCGTTAATGGACCGCCGCAGGTAATTTAAATGTTACGCTCTTTTTGTGAATATGCGAGGAAGTATGTGAGAAAGATCAGTTTTTATATTTTAATACGAGAAATCGTATTTATTCTCTTTGAAAGATAAGAGATTTCGTATAGAAATTTCATAACATATTGGTTCAAAAAGTACATTTTCTAATTAAAATCAAAAATCGTATTATTCCTGGATTAAATATGAAAACTTATATAACCAGATACGTTGATATTATTGGTTTTTTTTCTTTATTACTTTTTTTTTAATCAATTATAGAGCAAAGGGCTTTTCATCAAAAGAAGTTTAAAAATATCAAGTGAAAAAGTTTCAAAGTAGTATTTACCTTTCTGTGCTATTTAAATATAAAGAAGTTATTACAATAATACAAATATCTAATTAATTATATTGTGCAATCTCACTGATTTTTTATAATATGTTGAAATGTAAATATTTAATGATTAATAAATTATCTTATACGATATCTGGTTTGCATTATATCACGACTGGATGCTCATAAAATTTGCACAAATGTCGAGGCAAATTTTAACGAAACATTTATTTATAATAAATAACGATAAATTTAAATAAATTAAAATAAATTTATTTTATTTTACAACAGTTAAATTAATACTTGGAAATCTGAGAATTATTCTTAAATATTAAATATTAAATATCGTATAAATATAAATTTCTCAAAATAATGGAACAAATGATAACCACGACATATATATTATCATCAAATATTCCAATTTATTCGCATAATATTATCACGTTCCAGGTACCGTTTCTTCATTTCGCGGTAGTGTGGCTGGGGGTGACGAACAGTTTCTGGAAAGCGGTGGTCCTCGGAACCCTGAGTCCGCAATTTCGATTGGCGGCTCGCGTGCTCTGTCTGACGTTGTGCTGCCGGCATAGACGACTTCCGCCCGAGCTGCTCGGCCTCGACGACGACGATTAAACGCCAAACGCCTACGAGAAAAAGAGGGGAAACGCTTTCCTTTTGCGCGCGAGCGTTTTACAACACGCGCCCCATTCCTAGAGCATCGCTTTTCATCTCACGGTATTCGAGATCTTTTCTTGCATCCGCCACCCTTCTCTCGGAGTCTTCTTCGGGGGCTGAGATTCTTTGTTCCGAAAGGTGCTACCACGACGTCCACGACAAACGTGTGATCGATCCAGTCGGGTTTCCAAAATGTGGGGTAAATTTTAGGAAAATTATTTATGAAATACGAATTCTTATCAACGAATGTTCGATAAACGAACGATCGAAGATTGAAGGGAGGAATTCCTTCTTTTTTTTTTCTTTTTTTGACCGTTGACATTTAAAAACTTCATCTTCACACTGTATCTGTTCAATATATCTATTTGATTGATGCATATGAAATGTCGTTTTTTTTCTTTTTTATTTTTACAATTTTATGTCGAATGGAATAATCAGAAAATCGGTAGAATTTTAACTTTTGCTTTATTTCCAAACTGATTTATAAAATAGTTCTAATAATTATGCAAGAGCGTAAAGTTGTTTTAAAAATAACTTATTAATTAAAACTTTATCTGATAAAAATAGAAGATAATTTGTAAAAATATTTCTTTCAAATTTTTCTATATATATATATTTTTTTAATTTAAATAGATATGATAAAAGAGAAACTAATATGTTACTCTGAAGAAATGACATTTCATATATAAGCACCAATTTAATATTCATCATTTCAATTAAAACTATTTATCATTCTTATTAAATGGAAAACGAATTTTCAGCTAAGCATATGAAATGTCGTTTGAAATGTCGTAATTTATTAGATCTGAAGCCAAGCATAATAAAATAAATTTTTCTCTAAAATGAATGGACGTCACAATAAAAAAATTCGAAAAAACTAAAGATTTTTGTCAACGAATTATCTTTTATCATTGAACGTGTTCGATTCAATCCGAACTGTACATTCACACGTGTTAATCAAGAATCTAACAAAAAAGAGAAAAGAAATTAAGAAACCAGGCAGAAGAAAGAATTAAAAAGCATACGTAGATTTATCGCTTCAATTTAAACAATCAATTATACGTATATTACATATATACATATACAAGCATTTATCATTAAAAAAATTTTACTTTATTGATAAAATGTAAAAAAAGAAGCATGAAATACGGTTTCAAAGGAATCGAAGCTCAACTTGACGAAGATTCTCGATAGGAACGCCATCTTCGCTGGCGAATAAAGATCGTTTTGTCGATCTAACTTCCTCTTCGAGGAATTCCCTTTCGACGACGTTCCCACTCGACATAAATCGCTATAATTGATTAAATCGCGGCGACGCTCTGTTTATCTCCCTTTTTTGCTTTTTCTCCTTTTTCCGCGAAACACTCTCGAGAGAAAAATCGACGGAGAGCTCGCGCGTTCCTCTCCTCTCCGTCGTTTCGTGAGAGCGTTCCCGACGGAAACTGATCGTTGCCTACATTACATGTATCTACGTGGTAAGATCAAGCTCAAAACAAGTATCTTAGCCAGTCGAGATTAAAAAAAAAAAAAGAAAAAGAAAAAGAAAAAAAATAACGTATAAATATATAATCAAAGGACGAACGATTTGCTTGCGATCACGTTAATGTGATTACATGGATATCGATCGAAAAAAAGGTGTATGAGAGAAAAATGATAAAAACAGGACGCGAAATAATAAGAGAATACTAGGTCAATTAACGGAGATGCCTCTACGGAATGCGACGCCGCGTCTATCTGCGCGCCAATAGAATTCCCAATGTGAAACTGAGAACTCGAGGATGGGGTTCCGATCGCCATGGTTATACGCTTTTTTTTTAACGCGCTTCCTCCTCTACTCGGCCACTCGATCGGAATTCTTTCCGCTCTCTCTCTTTCTAATTTATAATCAACAACGAGTGATAGGTTTGCTTTGTCTACTTTTTTTATTCTAACTTTTTTAACTTTTTGTTTGAGGAATAATAATATTGTGAATAGAATATAGAATTGCTTGTACATTTGTGAAAATTTACATTTGATTGGAAATGTATAAAGTTCTTAGTATGCAAAGCATTTGAATCATTATAGAATCATTCAATGAATGAAAGGAATCTCTATTTAAATTTTATTTATTTAATAATATTTATAAAAAATCCGTAGTCTGCTTCTTAGAATTTTTGAAAAGTTAAATAATATTTTTCATAATTATTACTTTTTTTTAAATTTTAATTACTAATACATATTACTTCTTTGAAAAAAAAAATTAAAAGATGATTACTTCTACAGAGATAAGAGATATTCAATTTGCTTTAAGATTATAATCAGTTGATTTTCTCTGATTATTTTCTCTATTGTCATTAAACAAAATTCATGTATCTTCTCTTTATTCTAATATTAATCCTAATATTCTCTTGTATGTGAACAAACAGTTTAATCTATTCAATTTTTCTTTTATAAATTTGTATACAAATGGATATTTCTATAATTTTATAACGTTCCTCAACAATTTTTCTTTTAATGAAAATATCTCTATTCTATCTTTCTAAGAAAGAAACTTTGAATCGAAAACATTTTATTCAAAGTTCAATTAGTTCAATTCTAGATTTGCTTCTAAAAAAAATAAAATTTATAAGCATAAGATTTCAAATATTGTTAAATATTAAAATTAGATACAAACCAAGCGTCAAGATCAAATTTCCATCGTGTAAGATCAAATTCTAATCAAAATAATTATTAAACTTTCACCATTGTCGCGTCAAGAAACACCGACCGATAAAAGCTAATTGAATAAAGGCTAATTGAATAAAAGAGTACAAATTCATTTAAGAATTACTTTCGACATTTATTGTCACTAATTATTTTGAGAGTGAAAGTCACTATCGGATTTCCAACGCAGTGTCCATTTGTGAAAAATATTTTCGAGAGTTTTACTCTCAAATATATTCGCACTTTAAGAAATTATGAAAGAGCCATAGGTGAAAAAAATAATAAATTCGTTATGAAATTGCTGGACGAAGGATCGCTGATAAAGTCGAATCACTTCGTGGTGATACTCTATTATTTCATAAATTTCCTCTCGAAACGTCGCATCGTATTCGAGATAGGAATTTAATTTAAAGATCTTCTTATTCGAGTTTTTATTCAAATCGACGAGAAACGCGATATAAAACGGGCAAAAACTTGGAGAAAACATTTTCCGTGGGTGGAGAGAAAGCAACGGCTATTAATAAAACGCGCGGTTCATTTATAAACCGGACCGTTTCTGTAGCAAATAAACTCAGCTGTTCAAGTAGCGCAGTTACGAATGTTGCATGGCTAACGCTTTTATGTAACGAAACTCTGCACGACGTTTCCGTGACGGAGATATTTATGCCTCGCTCTAAACGTTGTACGCGTTGTATGTAATTGTCGATGAAAAGATGCGTGTAATTAAGTGTTCCGCTGGAGAAAATGTCGGTGATTCTGTGACAGCTTCAGTGAAATCAAGTTGTATTATATGAAATGAAGGCTTCGTAACAATAATGACTCATTATTGATTTTTTGTTTTTTTCTTTTTTCTAAAAACAAATGATACTTTAACTATTTTAATTTTTGTTCGAAAGATTTGTTTAAAGTTTTGTTTAACAAAATTATATTTTGCAATTTTTTTAACGGTATTAATTTTAAAAACGAAATTAAAAATGTATAAAATGAATATTTTTCGAAAATAATATTTCAATGGTAAGTATACTTTAACTAATAAATTCTCCTCTGATAAAAAGTAGAAATTTATTTAAATTGAAGAAGACAAATATTTTATATATTATATACTTAATAAATGTAATTATTTGATTGATTAAATAATTGAAAAAAATATAATAAATTGATATAGGTTGGAAAAAAGAGGATGCTTCTTGCTTAAAAATAAATAAATAGAATAATTTATCTTAACGATTTATGAGAGATAAATACCTATGCTGTTATTTAATTACATTTATCTGAAATAACTAATAAAATAGATCTAGAAATTTGAAATATTTCTAAAGAGTAATGTGTCGCGTGAAAGTTAAACTCTTTCATCGATTTGTGTATACGTTGTTCTCAAGGTTTAGAACGTTCTCAGAAGCAGACATAATATTGATTGAAATATAGGTTTTTGTTACGCATTCGAATGTACGACGAAAAAGAAAAAGAATTGTGTATTGAGCCAGATATTTGTATACATATCGTATGCTAAGTATTATAATAATCTAAATTTTTTATATGCAGAAAACAAATTATCATAAATAACATTTAATATTTTATACGTATATAATACGATCAAATCTTAGAATAACTTCTACAATTGTACATATTATTATTTTTGAAAAAAATTTAAATCAATTGAAAATAATTTCTATTCCGTTTTTTATAAAATATTATTTTAAAATAATTCTAATAATACAAACAACTTTTGATTCCTCGAACAACGAAAAAAAATGATTTTTTGGTAATAGAAAAATTTGAAAAGTTTCATTTAATTAAGAAAGAAAAGAAAAATGAAGAAAGAGAGAGAGAGAGAGAGAGAGAGAGAAGGAGGGAGAGAAAGAGAGAAAGAAAAGTACAGGAAAATATTGTTCCCGTTACGCTCCAAAATGCAATGCTCACACGCAAGCAGATGAGCAAGATCCTGAGATTTCTTGGATGATGAACATTAACCCTTTAAAAAGAAATCCAATACGCAAATCGGTGTCTAGAAAGTCTCAGCTTCTACTCTATTTTTTACTCTAGACTTCGTGTTTTACTAAACTATAAGATTCTTCTGATAAAATAAAAATCGTAAAAGGACTACGAGTACCATTAGATGCGCGACGGTAAATTTATCGTGCATTTTGATATATTAAATTAAAGGGTTAAGGTGCCCGGAGGTGCTCTGAAAACGCTGATATTAAGAAACGTCGAAACATTCTCTCGATAATTTATACGAATGCAAAATACCATGATAGTGGCCATCGTTCAATGGGGGCGCGGGCGGGGGGGGGGGAGGAGGAGATAAAATAACGGATTTAAAATAACGAGGGAACGGTTTGTCGATATTACGATGTTTTAACTATAGAACTGAATCAAAGAAAAGTTTTTTGACTATATTATAGTTGAAACATTAGCTATGTAAAATACCCCGACTAAAAAAAAAAAAAAAAGCAAAAAAAAAAAAGAAATACTCTTTATTAATTGACGATTTGTTATCGAACGATTGTTTGACAGATTTTAACGACAGTTTTACGATTTTTATCGTATTCATAATTTGGTATAAATGAACAACATGTCGTGCGAATTATTTGCCAGTGCGACGAGCCATGATATCGATATTTTTCTGTGTACATGAAACATTTTTTTTTTTTAACAATCATTAATGACAAGATACAATTTAATGAATAATATTGACTCGTCAAATCCAATCTTTTGAGAAACGAAACTTCGATCTTTTTTCTTTTCTTATCGAGAAAAATAACATTTCATTTGAATAATTTAAGGACATAATTAGGAAAGAGAATACCATTGTTCGTTGTATCGTCCAATAATTCCAATATCTGTTTTCTATATTTTTTTCGTCTATATATTAATATTCTCTATAAACAATATTCTAAATAAATAAACAAAAATTCCGCAAGTTTTTTAGTCGGGGTTCATCGTGGCACATAAATGGATAAAAAAACGAAAAAAAAAAAAAATACGCTATGATTTTGCTCCGAACGTCTCTTCATGTGTGTATGTACATATTAGATCGCGTGTGACGCGGTTCTTTCGTCCAGATCCGTCGTTGCAAAACTTTAAACTTTTACGATGCAACGTCTCGAATGCACGCTGGCATAGAAGTAACTGCATCAAACCGGAAATTGGATAAATCTTTCATGGATTAAATAATTCTGTTCCCTGTTGAATTCGTTTGAATAGAATGATTTAATAAAATCAGAATTTTTATATATTTGGATAGGATACATAACGAGAAAATTATTTCATCCTTGAAAACATTGGAAGAGGAATTATTTAATCTTCTTATTTCATTCGTAAAAATTATATCAATTGTTGAATAATCGGTCCATTCAGAAATCAAATTAGACATCAACTCCGTATTTGTGAAAATTTCTTAATTTTAAAATCAACATGAATGATTCGCGTTTAATTTTTCAAAGATAAATAAATTAATCTGAATAAGATTGGCCAACTTTCTGGCTTCTATATGATCCAATTGAATAACTTTGATATGATAATTTATCTTTTAGAATCTAGATATATTTATACTGTCTATTCTATTCAAAAAAAGTTCAATGCAAAATGTTTAAATTCATTTCAGGATATGATTAAGTTTTATAAACATGCTAAGAGGATTAAACATCAAATTATCCAGTCTTTACTTTTATAATTAAATAATACCTGTTATATTTTCTTTAAACGATATTACATCGATCGAGGTAATTTTTTCAATTCTGTTCTACTCGATGAAAATTATAAAAATGATTCTTCCTCGATTCGAAATCTAATTTATACTGATATTTTGATCGAAATAATTATTTCAGCAATTATATAGTATATCATTTACTCAACATATGTATACGAAAAGTTCTTCCATCGCTTTCAAATAACAAACACCTTTCTGAAACGCGAGCTTTCAACAATTTGAAACGTGTCCTTCCCCGCAACCAGAATTCAATTACTCCGTCACGCCACACAAAAGGCGAAGGAGTGGTCGCTTAAAAGGGAACACCGTTCGAAATACCAGCTTCCGGTCTTGTTCCATCAAAGCAAGAGAGAGAGAGAGAGTTCCACTCGTGTCAGCGTGCATCCGCGAAACCGCCAAACCGAGCAGTATTAAATTCCTCAGCGATAACGAGATTCTAAATACTTTAAAGTCGCTCAAGAAAAAAAGAAAAAAAAAATAAAAAAACTGGAGAACGAAGCAGAGAGAAGAAGAAGATAGAACAAAACGAAATTAAAGTGAAACAAAAGGAAGAAAAGAGAAGGTGAAAAAAAAAAGAAGAATGGTATAACAGTACCTGCGTTATCCAGAAAGAAAAATCGAAGCGTTGCTTCCCTTTGTGTTTTCTTTTCCTTTTTCTCGTTATACACTGTATTTATTTTCCCGTCTTGCAGATGCAACGTGGATAAAAATAACACGACGAAACAAAATGGCGAACGAAGTTATTATGGCAGGATAGGAGCGGAGGATATGCGAGATATGGTCCCTGGCAGTTTTCCGGGCGGAAACTCCATTATTAACGATTAATTACATTTTTGTACCTAGCTGCTAGTTTTGTACTAGTTTTGTAACGTACCTCACCACCGGACGTGCTGTTATTGCATATTTTAAGCGGTTGTTAAAATGGAAGGTTGATCGATCATCACCCACATGGATGCCCGGCGTCCATAACGTGGTTGTGCAACGATCGATATATGATCGTCGCGATGCTAAACCGGCACGGCCTCGTATGATAAACACGATATTGAAATCTCGCGAACGAATCATTTTCAACGATTTTGACGAAGTTTAGTTTCGAAACAATCCGATCGATACATTCCTTCGATATGTTTATTCGGATTTATCAATTCGAATCCGAGTGCAAGAAGGAACAGATCGATTGGAAGATGATCCGTCGAAAATTGTTTTCTCTCATCGTTTTTCGAAATAGAAACTGATTTCTTTTCCGTTCGAATTCCGTGAAATAAATTGGAACAGGATATTTTATCGATACGATCGATATCGTGTTTACCACATCAGGCATACGATTGTAAAGTACAATAGTAGTCTCGAGGTTCCACCTGTAAGGTCGAGAATACTTTAAAGAGTTATTTCAGCGCTGCAAATAAAACATCTTTAAAAATAAGAATAAAAAAAAAGAAGATAAAGAAAGGAAAGGAATCTTGTTAATCAATATCCATTTATTATTACGATAATATATATATAGTATATATATTTAGAATCGTGGAAGTAACTACGTTTTTCAATAAGAGAAATGTTGTATTTGATCGCTGAAATGCTCGAATCGCGCGCAAGCAATCAAAAAAAAAAAAAAAAAATGAAAAAAAGAAAAAAACAGGAATATAAAACTCGCAAGAAGATCGTTGTTAGGATGCAAGCATGCGTTTTATTCACGCTTTACCTGTTGTCTATCGCAATGCTTAGAAATTAAGATCGAATCTGCAAACGCGGTGTACCATCGATACGCTTTGAATAATAATAAAGATTAAAAAAAGAAAAAGAAAAAAAGGAAAAAAAAGATCCCGAAAATTCGTGCGTGGATGTTTGACGAAGCGTTAATCGCGTGCTTTCATCCTGCATGCGTTGAAAAACTTGCAAGAAAAGGGAACTCGGATCACGGTGGACTACGATTCTGGTTGTCCGAGCGAAATGACGGGTGTACTAGATACGAAATTCGACGATAACGGTACAATATTAACGATTATTGTCCTAGCGCAATAGAATAGTAAGATGATATTCCAATAATAAACGGCGAGATCGTAGATATCGCAAATTTCACTCGATATACGACTCGATACGATGCTTTGTATTCATTTACCTCAAATATCCTTAAACAGATATAATATAATTATTAATATAATATTATTAATATTGTCCCATATGACGGAAATTTGTACATACATTACGTGCTTATACACGTTTGTTTCTTTTTCTTTTTCTTTTTTTAATAAAAATGAAGTGTCAATTGAAATTAACTATTATCTATCTTTTGAATTTAAACGAAATTGCATGGTACTGTTTATTTTTCGTAATATCTTGTATATAATTTTAATTTTATGATATATATTATATTTCGTAAATGTTACAAGTGTGGAGAAAAACAAATTTTGAAAGATTTTAATTTATTTTCATTTTATTTGATAATTTTAGAAATAATGGCTTTTTATATTTTCTAATAATTTTCTATTATAAAAATACTTATAAAATTATTCAGTAACAGAATCGATCCTATTTGAAGCGATTATTATATTTAAAAAAATTATACTATTCAATAATCCTATTTTAATTGATTTTCATAAATATTCACTTTCTGATATAGTATTAAAGAGATTCTATATATTTCTATAATTACATACAATCGTTTTAATTCATTATAAGCGTTATATTTCAATAATTAAATAATTAAAAAATTTAAACAAAAGAAAAAAAAGAAGCAAAAAATTAAATAAAAATAAAAGATTTATTAAAACACGTTTCTTTGTGCTTTTAATCCTACAGAAAATTTGAATTATTGAAAGACTGAAGAAAAAAAGAAATAAAAAAAGATTTCACTTAACAATTGTTTAAATTAAATACCCCAATAAATATTTCAGAATTTTTTTAAATTTTTTTCCAAGGACGATAAAAATTTAAGGAAGAGTATTGTTCTCCGAGGGTTAAGCATTATTTAACGCCGAGTAAGGATAAATTAGATGTAATTTGCACGAGATCCGCAGCAGAAGAATTAAACATCATTGGATACGGTTCTTCCACGAACGCCTGTGACCTCTTTCGCATTCATGACCCCTTTTTTTCCAGACATTAGCCAAGAAATGTAGGTCGTGCGATGACGAAGGAGCCTACGTGTTACATAAATGCGCTTTAACCCTTGAATTCAAGGAGAATGCGCGTCGTAAATATGGCCGTGAGTTCTCAAGTGTGTCCGTCCTGACACTGAGTGGTACTACTTGCACAGCGCGCCAGTTATTAGTCAATATGCCGACATTAGTCGATACATACGGCCGGTGGTGGTCCAGAACCGGCGACGCAAGGCTGGAAAAGGGTCAAAAACCCCTTCCATTGAACGGGTTCCTGGAAACGATACTTGCTGGCAAACTTTTGAATTGTTGCCAGTCTCCTTCATTGTTCTCACGGACCAATCGATATCATTTTATTGCCAGTGTATGCAAATCTTCGACATCATTCGGTGATTTTGTTCTCGTTGCTCCTTTTTTTTTTTTTTTTTTTTTTTCATATTAGAATGCAATGCAGCTTCTTAATTCTCTTTAGACAAATTGTTGCTAGACGTTTTATTTTTATTTGTGATAATGAAAAAGGGAAATAGAGAGATGGAATGGTATGGTAATATTTTTGGATAGATTGAAAATTGATTAGGATTTTTTTATAATATCTTTTCTTTGAAATTCTAGTCCTTTATTATAAAACAAGAAAATACTGATAACAGAATAAATTTCACTAAAAACTACCACCTTCTTTAATAATACCTCTTTCTAAATTATATTATTCTAATATAAAGTTTGTTCAAAGGAAACTTGAATAAAAATTTTTCTCAAAATGTTTAGAAAAATTTCATATGTTATATTCTCTTAAATTATATCTTAACTTATATTCTCTTCCTAAATCAAAATTTTCAGCAAAACATTTTTCTCTATATTTATGATTTTATAACAAGAGAATATAATTCTGAAAAAGATTGGGGAAAAAATTTAAAAGCTTATGATAACATTTTTAATGAAACTTTATATTAAGACAATACAATTTAAATAAAAGTAAAATATTAAAATTTTGTGCAGACTTATATATATATTTGTTATATGCTTATCATTTATATATTTATATCTTTAAAAATATCAATAAAATAGTCATATTATCAATATCATTTTTTTATACCTTAATTATCATTATCTTATATATTAATATCTTTAAACTGTATTTTTTTGGTTAAAACTATCAAAAGAAACATAAAAGTATATATACATAAAATATATATATGATAAGATATTAAACTATAAAAGTATAAAATATACTTTACTTATATATTTTTTATAATTATTTAATATTAGCTAGTTAAAGCCATCCCATTAGTTTATTTCGGTGTCCTCAATTTTTTCAAGGATCGGCTCATAAAAAAATTATCAAGGTCACCTTTATTTTTTTAAATAGCACCATATACTTTTTCATACACTGATCGATGCTTTATCGCATTCTCTATAAAAATGAATAGGAGCATTTTTGCGAAGAAACC